>NC_053389.1:830337961-830550876 GCF_905171765.1 Bufo bufo
TTTGAAAGCTGTCTTACATTTAGACTCTTTGGAAGCTGTGTTACATTTAGACTCTTTGGAAGCTGTCTTACATTTATACATTTTGGAAGCTGTCTTACATTTAGACACTTTGGAACCTGTCTTACATTTAGACACTTTAGAAGCTGTCTTACATTAGACACTTCGGAAGCTGTCTTACATTTAGACTCTTTGAAAGCAGTCTTACATTTAGACACTTTGGAAGCTGTCTTACATTTAGACACTTTGGAAGCTGTCTTACATTAGACACTTCGGAAGCTGTCTTACATTAAGACACTTTGGAAGCTGTCTTACATTTAGACACTTTGGAAGCTGTCTTACATTTACACACTTTGGAAGCTGTCTTACATTAGTCACTATGGAAGCTGTCTTACATTTAGACTCTTTGAAAGCTGTTTTACATTTACACACTTTGGAAGCTGTCTTACATTACACACTTTGGATGCTGTCTTACATTTAGACACTTTGGAAGCTGTCTTACATTTAGACACTTTGGAAGCTGTCTTACATTTATACACTTTGGAAGCTGTCTTACATTTATACACTTTGAAAGCTGTCTTACATTTAGACACTTTGGAAGCTGTCTTACATTTAGACTCTTTGAAAGCTGTCTTACATTTTCACACTTTGGAAGCTTTTTTACATTTAGACACTTTGGAAGCTGTCTTACATTTAGACACTTTGGAAGCAGTCTTACATTTAGACTCTTTGAAAGCTGTTTTACATTTACAAACTTTGGAAGCTGTCTTACATTTAGATACTTTGGAAGCTGTCTTACATTTATACACTTTGAAAGCTGTCTTACATTTAGACACTTTGGAAGCTGTCTTACATTTAGACACTTTGAAAGCTCTCTTACATTTTGACACTTTGGCAGCTGTCTTACATTTAAACATTTTGAAAGCTGTCTCACATGTAGACACTTCGGAAGCTGTCTTACATTTAAACACTTTGGAAGCTGTCTTACATTTAGACACTTTGGAAGCTATCTTACATTTAGACACTTTGGAAGCTGTCTTACATTTACACAGTTTGGAAGCTGTCTTACATTTACACACTTTAGAAGCTGTCTTATATTTCGACATTTTGAAAGCTGTCTTACAATTACACACTTTGGAAGCTGTCTTACATTAGACGCTTTGGAAGCTGTCTAACATTTAGACACTTTGGAAGCTGTCTTACATTTACACAGTTTGGAAGCTGTCTTACATTTACACAATTTAGACGCTGTCTTACATTTAGACACTTTGGCAGCTCTCTTACATTTAGACATTTTGAAAGCTGTCTTACATTTACACACTTTGGAAGCTGTCTTACATTTAAACAATTTGGAATTTGTTTTACATTTAGACACTTTGGAAGCTGTCTTACATTTAGACACTTTGGAAGCTGTCTTACATTTAGACACTTCGGAAGCTGTCTTACATTTAGACACTTCGGAAGTTGTCTTACATTTAGGCACTTTGGAAGCTGTCTTACATTTAGACACTTTGAAAGCTGTTTTACATTTACACACTTTGGAAGCTGTCTTACATTTAGACACTTTGGAAGCTGCCTTACATATAGATACTTTAAAAGCTGCCTTACATTTAGACACTTTGGAAGCTGTCTTACATTTAGACACTTTGGAAGCTGTGTTACATTTAGACACTTTGAAAGCTGTTTTACATATACACACATTGGAAGCTGTCTTACATTTACACACTTTGGAAGCTGTCTTACATTTAGACAATTAGGAATTTGTTTTACATTTAGACACTTTGGAAGCTTTCTTACATTTAGACACTTTGAAAGCTGTCTTACATTTAGACACTTCGGAAGCTGTCTTACATTTAGACACTTCGGAAGTTGTCTTACATTTAGGCACTTTGGAAGCTGTCTTACATTTAGACACTTTGAAAGCTGTTTTACATTTACACACTTTGGAAGCTGTCTTACATTTAGACACTTTGGAAGCTGCCTTACATTTAGATACTTTAAAAGCTGCCTTACATTTAGACACTTTGGAAGCTGTCTTACATTTAGACACTTTGGAAGCTGTGTTACATTTAGACACTTTGAAAGCTGTTTTACATTTACACACATTGGAAGCTGTCTTACAGTTAGACACTTTGGAAGCTGTCTTACATTTAGACACTTTGGAAGCTGTCTTACATTTAGACACTTTGGAAGCTGTCTTACATTTACACACTTTGGAAGCTGTCTTACATTTAGACACTTTGGAAGCTGTCTTACATTAGACACTTCGGAAGCTGTCTTACATTTAGACACTTTGGAAGCTGTCTTACATTTACACACTTTGGAAGCTGTCTTACATTTAGACACTTTGGAAGCTGCCTTACATTTAGATACTTTAAAAGCTGTCTTATATTTAGATACTTTGGAAGCTGTCTTGCATTTAGATACTTTATAAGCTGTCTTACATTTAGACACTTTGGAAGCTGTCTTACATTTACACACTTTGGAAGCTGTCTCATATTTAGACACTTTGGAAGCTGTCTTACATTTACACACTTTGGAAGCTTTCTTGCATTTACACACTTTGGAAGCTGTCTTACATTTAGACACATTGGAAGTTGTCTTACATTTAGACAATATGGTAGCTGTCTTACATTTTGACACTTTGGAAGCTGTCTTACATTAGACACTTTGGAAGCTGTCTTACATTAGACACTTTAGAAACTGTCTTACATTTAGACACTTTGGAAGCTGTCTTACATTACACACTTTGGAAGCTGTCTTACATTTAGACACTTTTGAAACTGTCTTACATTTAGACACTTTGGAAGCTGTCTTACATTTAGACACTGTTCTACAGGATCAATACAACAGGTGCGTACATGGCACAACTCCTGAAGAAGCTAATGCGAAACGAGCGTAGATGGGCACGCCAGCTAGCGATTGGGAGCCATCACATATACCAGAGTGACTAGGTAAGAGTGGATATGATTGTGCAGTTATATTCTTAGGATACTTTTTAGATGCATTAGTATACTGGTGAGAGCAGTCCCTGTTTGTGTGGACTAAATAATTAATCAGTATAGATATAGTTTGTGATGCACTGAATAGGGCGACTCCTGTGCTCTCTGTAGTCCTATATGACAATACAGCACATTTACTATATATGACTACGTAGAAAGTCTGAGAGGACATAGACATACGTCAGTGATATAGGCTTTGTATTAATGACACTACATGTGGTTACATCCATGGTATGTTGATATTTTCCTATATTATGAGATAATTTATGGTAGTAAACTGTGATTTGATTCACCCATATATAACTCTTAGATATTATATTTACTATGTATTTTTGATGGTAGCCTATTTATGATATCATATTATGGTGTCTTAGGATAGATATGAGCAATCGCTTGTAGGCACTTTATTTGTTTTAATGTTAATGTATGTATGCTTTTTAATGAGAATATAATAAATTTGGATATATTTATGGGTATATTGGTACTTTATTTATTGTGTCGAGTTACATTTAGACATTTTGGAAGTTGTCTTACATTTAGACACTTTGGAAGCTGTCTTACAGTTAGATACTTTGGAAACTGTCTTACATTTACACACTTTGGAAGCTGTCTTACATTTACACACTGTAGAAGCTGTCTTACATTTAGACACTTTGGAAGCTGTCTAACATTTAGACACTTTGGAAGCTATCTTACATTTAGATACTTTGGAAGCTGTCTTACCTTTAGATACTTTGAAAGCTGCCTTACATTTAGATACTTTAGAAGCTGTCTTACATGTAGACACTTTGGAAGTTGTCTTACATTTAGACAATATGGTAGCTCTCTTACATTTAGACACTTTGGAAGCTGTCTTACAGTTAGATACTTTGGAAGCTGTCTTACATTTACACACTTTGGAAGCTGTCTTACATTTACACACTGTAGAAGCTGTCTTACATTTAGACACTTTGGAAGCTGTCTAACATTTAGACACTTTGGAAGCTATCTTACATTTAGATACTTTGGAAGCTGTCTTACCTTTAGATACTTTGAAAGCTGCCTTACATTTAGATACTTTGGAAGCTGTCTTACATTTAGATACTTTAGAAGCTGTCTTACATTTAGATACTTTGAAGCTGTCTTATATTTAGACACTATGGAAGCTGTCTTACATTTAGATACTTTGGAAGCTATCTTACATTTAGATACTTTAAAGCTGTCTTACATTTAGATACTTTGAAGCTGTCTTACATTTAGATACTTTAGAAGCTGTCTTACATTTAGACACTTTGGAAGCTGTCTTACATTTAGATACTTTGAAGCTGTCTTACATTTAGATACTTTAGAAGCTGTCTTACATTTAGATACTTTGAAGCTGTCTTACATTTAGACACTTTGGAAGCTGTCTTACATTTAGACAGTTTAGAAGCTGTCTTACGTTTAAACACTTTGGAAGCTGTCTTACATTTAGACACTTTGAAAGCTGTCTTACATTTAGACTCTTTGGAAGCTGTCTTACATTTAGACTCTTTGGAAGCTGTCTTACATTTATACATTTTGGAAGCTGTCTTACATTTAGACACTTTAGAACCTGTCTTACATTTAGACACTTTAGAAGCTGTCTTACATTAGACACTTCGGAAGCTGTCTTACATTTAGACTCTTTGAAAGCTGTCTTACATTTAGACACTTTGGAAGCTGTCTTACATTTAGACACTTTGGAAGCTGTCTTACATTAGACACTTCGGAAGCTGTCTTACATTAAGACACTTTGGAAGCTGTCTTACATTTAGACACTTTGGAAGCTGTTTTACATTTACACACTTTGGAAGCTGTCTTACATTAGTCACTATGGAAGCTGTCTTACATTTAGACTCTTTGGAAGCTGTCTTACATTTTCACACTTTGGAAGCTTTTTTACATTTAGACACTTTGGAAGCTGTCTTACATTTAGACACTTTGGAAGCAGTCTTACATTTAGACTCTTTGAAAGCTGTTTTACATTTACGCACTTTGGAAGCTGTCTTACATTACACACTTTGGAAGCTGTCTTACATTACACACTTTGGAAGCTGTCTTACATTTAGACACTTTGGAAGCTGTCTTACATTTAGACACTTTGGAAGCTGTCTTACATTTATACACTTTGAAAGCTGTCTTACATTTAGACACTTTGGAAGCTGTCTTACATTTAGACTCTTTGAAAGCTGTCTTACATTTTCACACTTTGGAAGCTTTTTTACATTTAGACACTTTGGAAGCTGTCTTACATTTAGACACTTTGGAAGCAGTCTTACATTTAGACTCTTTGAAAGCTGTCTTACATTTACAAACTTTGGAAGCTGTCTTACATTTAGATACTTTGGAAGCTGTCTTACATTTATACACTTTGAAAGCTGTCTTACATTTAGACACTTTGGAAGCTGTCTTACATTTAGACACTTTGAAAGCTATCTTACATTTTGACACTTTGGCAGCTGTCTTACATTTAAACATTTTGAAAGCTGTCTTACATGTAGACACTTCGGAAGCTGTCTTACATTTAAACACTTTGGAAGCTGTCTTACATTTAGACACTTTGGAAGCTGTCTTACATTTACACACTTTGGAAGCTGTCTTACATTTACACAGTTTGGAAGCTGTCTTACATTTACACACTTTAGAAGCTGTCTTACATTTCGACATTTTGAAAGCTGTCTTACAATTACACACTTTGGAAGCTGTCTTACATTAGACGCTTTGGAAGCTGTCTAACATTTAGACACTTTGGAAGCTGTCTTACATTTACACAGTTTGGAAGCTGTCTTACATTTACACAATTTAGATGCTGTCTTACATTTAGACACTTTGGAAGCTCTCTTACATTTAGACATTTTGAAAGCTGTCTTACATTTACACACTTTGGAAGCTGTCTTACATTTAGACAATTAGGAATTTGTTTTACATTTAGACACTTTGGAAGCTTTCTTACATTTAGACACTTTGGAAGCTGTCTTACATTTAGACACTTCGGAAGCTGTCTTACATTTAGACACTTCGGAAGTTGTCTTACATTTAGGCACTTTGGAAGCTGTCTTACATTTAGACACTTTGAAAGCTGTTTTACATTTACACACTTTGGAAGCTGTCTTACATTTAGACACTTTGGAAGCTGCCTTACATTTAGATACTTTAAAAGCTGCCTTACATTTAGACACTTTGGAAGCTGTCTTACATTTAGACACTTTGGAAGCTGTTTTACATTTAGACACTTTGGAAGCTGTCTTACATTTAGACACTTTGGAAGCTGCCTTACATTTAGATACTTTAAAAGCTGTCTTACATTTAGACACTTTGGAAGCTGTCTTACATTTAGACACTTCGGAAGCTGTCTTACATTTAGACTCTTTGAAAGCTGTCTTACATTTAGACACTTTGGAAGCTGTCTTACATTTAGACACTTTGGAAGCTGTCTTACATTAGACACTTCGGAAGCTGTCTTACATTAAGACACTTTGGAAGCTGTCTTACATTTAGACACTTTGGAAGCTGTTTTACATTTACACACTTTGGAAGCTGTCTTACATTAGTCACTATGGAAGCTGTCTTACATTTAGACTCTTTGAAAGCTGTCTTACATTTTCACACTTTGGAAGCTTTTTTACATTTAGACACTTTGGAAGCTGTCTTACATTTAGACACTTTGGAAGCAGTCTTACATTTAGACTCTTTGAAAGCTGTTTTACATTTACACACTTTGGAAGCTGTCTTACATTACACACTTTGGAAGCTGTCTTACATTACACACTTTGGAAGCTGTCTTACATTTAGACACTTTGGAAGCTGTCTTACATTTAGACACTTTGGAAGCTGTCTTACATTTATACACTTTGAAAGCTGTCTTACATTTAGACACTTTGGAAGCTGTCTTACATTTAGACTCTTTGGAAGCTGTCTTACATTTTCACACTTTGGAAGCTTTTTTACATTTAGACACTTTGGAAGCTGTCTTACATTTAGACACTTTGGAAGCAGTCTTACATTTAGACTCTTTGAAAGCTGTCTTACATTTACAAACTTTGGAAGCTGTCTTACATTTAGATACTTTGGAAGCTGTCTTACATTTATACACTTTGAAAGCTGTCTTACATTTAGACACTTTGGAAGCTGTCTTACATTTAGACACTTTGAAAGCTATCTTACATTTTGTCACTTTGGCAGCTGTCTTACATTTAAACATTTTGAAAGCTGTCTTACATGTAGACACTTCGGAAGCTGTCTTACATTTAAACACTTTGGAAGCTGTCTTACATTTAGACACTTTGGAAGCTGTCTTACATTTACACACTTTGGAAGCTGTCTTATATTTACACAGTTTGGAAGCTGTCTTACATTTACACACTTTAGAAGCTGTCTTACATTTCGACATTTTGAAAGCTGTCTTACAATTACACACTTTGGAAGCTGTCTTACATTAGACACTTTGGAAGCTGTCTAACATTTAGACACTTTGGAAGCTGTCTTACATTTACACAGTTTGGAAGCTGTCTTACATTTACACAATTTAGATGCTGTCTTACATTTAGACACTTTGGAAGCTCTCTTACATTTAGACATTTTGAAAGCTGTCTTACATTTACACACTTTGGAAGCTGTCTTACATTTAGACAATTAGGAATTTGTTTTACATTTAGACACTTTGGAAGCTTTCTTACATTTAGACACTTTGGAAGCTGTCTTACATTTAGACACTTCGGAAGCTGTCTTACATTTAGACACTTCGGAAGTTGTCTTACATTTAGGCACTTTGGAAGCTGTCTTACATTTAGACACTTTGAAAGCTGTTTTACATTTACACACTTTGGAAGCTGTCTTACATTTAGACACTTTGGAAGCTGCCTTACATTTAGATACTTTAAAAGCTGCCTTACATTTAGACACTTTGGAAGCTGTCTTACATTTAGACACTTTGGAAGCTGTGTTACATTTAGACACTTTGAAAGCTGTTTTACATTTACACACATTGGAAGCTGTCTTACAGTTAGACACTTTGGAAGCTGTCTTATATTTAGACACTTTGGAAGCTGTCTTACATTTAGACACTTTGGAAGCTGTCTTACATTTACACACTTTGGAAGCTGTCTTACATTTAGACACTTTGGAAGCTGTCTTGCATTTAGATACTTTATAAGCTGTCTTACATTTAGACACTTTGGAAGCTGTCTTACATTTACACACTTTGGAAGCTGTCTCATATTTAGACACTTTGGAAGCTGTCTTACATTTACACACTTTGGAAGCTGTCTTACATTTACACACTTTGGAAGCTGTCTTGCATTTACACACTTTGGAAGCTGTCTTACATTTAGACACATTGGAAGTTGTCTTACATTTAGACAATATGGTAGCTGTCTTACATTTTGACACTTTGGAAGCTGTCTTACATTAGACACTTTGGAAGCTGTCTTACATGTAGACACTTTGGAAGCTGTCTTACATGTAGACACTTTGGAAGCTGTCTTACATTTAGACACTTTGGAAGCTGTCTTACATTTAGATACTTTGAAGCTGTCTTACGTTTAGATACTTTAGAAGCTGTCTTACATTTAGATACTTTGAAGCTGTCTTACATTTAGACACTTTTGAAGCTGTCTTACATTTAGACAGTTTAGAAGCTGTCTTACGTTTAAACACTTTGGAAGCTGTCTTACATTTAGACACTTTGAAAGCTGTCTTACATTTAGACTCTTTGGAAGCTGTGTTACATTTAGACTCTTTGGAAGCTGTCTTACATTTATACATTTTGGAAGCTGTCTTACATTTAGACACTTTGGAACCTGTCTTACATTTAGACACTTTAGAAGCTGTCTTACATTAGACACTTCGGAAGCTGTCTTACATTTAGACTCTTTGAAAGCAGTCTTACATTTAGACACTTTGGAAGCTGTCTTACATTTAGACACTTTGGAAGCTGTCTTACATTAGACACTTCGGAAGCTGTCTTACATTAAGACACTTTGGAAGCTGTCTTACATTTAGACACTTTGGAAGCTGTCTTACATTTACACACTTTGGAAGCTGTCTAACATTAGTCACTATGGAAGCTGTCTTACATTTAGACTCTTTGAAAGCTGTCTTACATTTTCACACTTTGGAAGCTTTTTTACATTTAGACACTTTGGAAGATGTCTTACATTTAGACACTTTGGAAGCAGTCTTACATTTAGACTCTTTGAAAGCTGTTTTACATTTACACACTTTGGAAGCTGTCTTACATTACACACTTTGGATGCTGTCTTACATTTAGACACTTTGGAAGCTGTCTTACATTTAGACACTTTGGAAGCTGTCTTACATTTATACACTTTGGAAGCTGTCTTACATTTATACACTTTGAAAGCTGTCTTACATTTAGACACTTTGGAAGCTGTCTTACATTTAGACTCTTTGAAAGCTGTCTTACATTTTCACACTTTGGAAGCTTTTTTACATTTAGACACTTTGGAAGCTGTCTTACATTTAGACACTTTGGAAGCAGTCTTACATTTAGACTCTTTGAAAGCTGTTTTACATTTACAAACTTTGGAAGCTGTCTTACATTTAGATACTTTGGAAGCTGTCTTACATTTATACACTTTGAAAGCTGTCTTACATTTAGACACTTTGGAAGCTGTCTTACATTTAGACACTTTGAAAGCTCTCTTACATTTTGACACTTTGGCAGCTGTCTTACATTTAAACATTTTGAAAGCTGTCTCACATGTAGACACTTCGGAAGCTGTCTTACATTTAAACACTTTGGAAGCTGTCTTACATTTAGACACTTTGGAAGCTATCTTACATTTACACACTTTGGAAGCTGTCTTACATTTACACAGTTTGGAAGCTGTCTTACATTTACACACTTTAGAAGCTGTCTTATATTTCGACATTTTGAAAGCTGTCTTACAATTACACACTTTGGAAGCTGTCTTACATTAGACGCTTTGGAAGCTGTCTAACATTTAGACACTTTGGAAGCTGTCTTACATTTACACAGTTTGGAAGCTGTCTTACATTTACACAATTTAGACGCTGTCTTACATTTAGACACTTTGGCAGCTCTCTTACATTTAGACATTTTGAAAGCTGTCTTACATTTACACACTTTGGAAGCTGTCTTACATTTAGACAATTAGGAATTTGTTTTACATTTAGACACTTTGGAAGCTTTCTTACATTTAGACACTTTGGAAGCTGTCTTACATTTAGACACTTTGGAAGCTGTCTTACATTTAGACACTTCGGAAGTTGTCTTACATTTAGGCACTTTGGAAGCTGTCTTACATTTAGACACTTTGAAAGCTGTTTTACATTTACACACTTTGGAAGCTGTCTTACATTTAGACACTTTGGAAGCTGCCTTACATTTAGATACTTTAAAAGCTGCCTTACATTTAGACACTTTGGAAGCTGTCTTACATTTAGACACTTTGGAAGCTGTGTTACATTTAGACACTTTGAAAGCTGTTTTACATATACACACATTGGAAGCTGTCTTACATTTACACACTTTGGAAGCTGTCTTACATTTAGACAATTAGGAATTTGTTTTACATTTAGACACTTTGGAAGCTTTCTTACATTTAGACACTTTGAAAGCTGTCTTACATTTAGACACTTCGGAAGCTGTCTTACATTTAGACACTTCGGAAGTTGTCTTACATTTAGGCACTTTGGAAGCTGTCTTACATTTAGACACTTTGAAAGCTGTTTTACATTTACACACTTTGGAAGCTGTCTTACATTTAGACACTTTGGAAGCTGCCTTACATTTAGATACTTTAAAAGCTGCCTTACATTTAGACACTTTGGAAGCTGTCTTACATTTAGACACTTTGGAAGCTGTGTTACATTTAGACACTTTGAAAGCTGTTTTACATTTACACACATTGGAAGCTGTCTTACAGTTAGACACTTTGGAAGCTGTCTTACATTTAGACACTTTGGAAGCTGTCTTACATTTAGACACTTTGGAAGCTGTCTTACATTTACACACTTTGGAAGCTGTCTTACATTTAGACACTTTGGAAGCTGTCTTACATTAGACACTTCGGAAGCTGTCTTACATTTAGACACTTTGGAAGCTGTCTTACATTTACACACTTTGGAAGCTGTCTTACATTTAGACACTTTGGAAGCTGTGTTACATTTAGACACTTTGAAAGCTGTTTTACATTTACACACATTGGAAGCTGTCTTACAGTTAGACACTTTGGAAGCTGTCTTATATTTAGACACTTTGGAAGCTGTCTTACATTTAGACACTTTGGAAGCTGTCTTACATTTACACACTTTGGAAGCTGTCTTACATTTAGACACTTTGGAAGCTGTCTTGCATTTAGATACTTTATAAGCTGTCTTACATTTAGACACTTTGGAAGCTGTCTTACATTTACACACTTTGGAAGCTGTCTCATATTTAGACACTTTGGAAGCTGTCTTACATTTACACACTTTGGAAGCTGTCTTACATTTACACACTTTGGAAGCTGTCTTGCATTTACACACTTTGGAAGCTGTCTTACATTTAGACACATTGGAAGTTGTCTTACATTTAGACAATATGGTAGCTGTCTTACATTTTGACACTTTGGAAGCTGTCTTACATTAGACACTTTGGAAGCTGTCTTACATGTAGACACTTTGGAAGCTGTCTTACATGTAGACACTTTGGAAGCTGTCTTACATTTAGACACTTTGGAAGCTGTCTTACATTTAGATACTTTGAAGCTGTCTTACGTTTAGATACTTTAGAAGCTGTCTTACATTTAGATACTTTGAAGCTGTCTTACATTTAGACACTTTTGAAGCTGTCTTACATTTAGACAGTTTAGAAGCTGTCTTACGTTTAAACACTTTGGAAGCTGTCTTACATTTAGACACTTTGAAAGCTGTCTTACATTTAGACTCTTTGGAAGCTGTGTTACATTTAGACTCTTTGGAAGCTGTCTTACATTTATACATTTTGGAAGCTGTCTTACATTTAGACACTTTGGAACCTGTCTTACATTTAGACACTTTAGAAGCTGTCTTACATTAGACACTTCGGAAGCTGTCTTACATTTAGACTCTTTGAAAGCAGTCTTACATTTAGACACTTTGGAAGCTGTCTTACATTTAGACACTTTGGAAGCTGTCTTACATTAGACACTTCGGAAGCTGTCTTACATTAAGACACTTTGGAAGCTGTCTTACATTTAGACACTTTGGAAGCTGTCTTACATTTACACACTTTGGAAGCTGTCTTACATTAGTCACTATGGAAGCTGTCTTACATTTAGACTCTTTGAAAGCTGTTTTACATTTACACACTTTGGAAGCTGTCTTACATTACACACTTTGGATGCTGTCTTACATTTAGACACTTTGGAAGCTGTCTTACATTTAGACACTTTGGAAGCTGTCTTACATTTATACACTTTGGAAGCTGTCTTACATTTATACACTTTGAAAGCTGTCTTACATTTAGACACTTTGGAAGCTGTCTTACATTTAGACTCTTTGAAAGCTGTCTTACATTTTCACACTTTGGAAGCTTTTTTACATTTAGACACTTTGGAAGCTGTCTTACATTTAGACACTTTGGAAGCAGTCTTACATTTAGACTCTTTGAAAGCTGTTTTACATTTACAAACTTTGGAAGCTGTCTTACATTTAGATACTTTGGAAGCTGTCTTACATTTATACACTTTGAAAGCTGTCTTACATTTAGACACTTTGGAAGCTGTCTTACATTTAGACACTTTGAAAGCTCTCTTACATTTTGACACTTTGGCAGCTGTCTTACATTTAAACATTTTGAAAGCTGTCTCACATGTAGACACTTCGGAAGCTGTCTTACATTTAAACACTTTGGAAGCTGTCTTACATTTAGACACTTTGGAAGCTATCTTACATTTACACACTTTGGAAGCTGTCTTACATTTACACAGTTTGGAAGCTGTCTTACATTTACACACTTTAGAAGCTGTCTTATATTTCGACATTTTGAAAGCTGTCTTACAATTACACACTTTGGAAGCTGTCTTACATTAGACGCTTTGGAAGCTGTCTAACATTTAGACACTTTGGAAGCTGTCTTACATTTACACAGTTTGGAAGCTGTCTTACATTTACACAATTTAGACGCTGTCTTACATTTAGACACTTTGGCAGCTCTCTTACATTTAGACATTTTGAAAGCTGTCTTACATTTACACACTTTGGAAGCTGTCTTACATTTAGACAATTAGGAATTTGTTTTACATTTAGACACTTTGGAAGCTTTCTTACATTTAGACACTTTGGAAGCTGTCTTACATTTAGACACTTCGGAAGCTGTCTTACATTTAGACACTTCGGAAGTTGTCTTACATTTAGGCACTTTGGAAGCTGTCTTACATTTAGACACTTTGAAAGCTGTTTTACATTTACACACTTTGGAAGCTGTCTTACATTTAGACACTTTGGAAGCTGCCTTACATATAGATACTTTAAAAGCTGCCTTACATTTAGACACTTTGGAAGCTGTCTTACATTTAGACACTTTGGAAGCTGTGTTACATTTAGACACTTTGAAAGCTGTTTTACATATACACACATTGGAAGCTGTCTTACATTTACACACTTTGGAAGCTGTCTTACATTTAGACAATTAGGAATTTGTTTTACATTTAGACACTTTGGAAGCTTTCTTACATTTAGACACTTTGAAAGCTGTCTTACATTTAGACACTTCGGAAGCTGTCTTACATTTAGACACTTCGGAAGTTGTCTTACATTTAGGCACTTTGGAAGCTGTCTTACATTTAGACACTTTGAAAGCTGTTTTACATTTACACACTTTGGAAGCTGTCTTACATTTAGACACTTTGGAAGCTGCCTTACATTTAGATACTTTAAAAGCTGCCTTACATTTAGACACTTTGGAAGCTGTCTTACATTTAGACACTTTGGAAGCTGTGTTACATTTAGACACTTTGAAAGCTGTTTTACATTTACACACATTGGAAGCTGTCTTACAGTTAGACACTTTGGAAGCTGTCTTACATTTAGACACTTTGGAAGCTGTCTTACATTTAGACACTTTGGAAGCTGTCTTACATTTACACACTTTGGAAGCTGTCTTACATTTAGACACTTTGGAAGCTGTCTTACATTAGACACTTCGGAAGCTGTCTTACATTTAGACACTTTGGAAGCTGTCTTACATTTACACACTTTGGAAGCTGTCTTACATTTAGACACTTTGGAAGCTGCCTTACATTTAGATACTTTAAAAGCTGTCTTATATTTAGATACTTTGGAAGCTGTCTTGCATTTAGATACTTTATAAGCTGTCTTACATTTAGACACTTTGGAAGCTGTCTTACATTTACACACTTTGGAAGCTGTCTCATATTTAGACACTTTGGAAGCTGTCTTACATTTACACACTTTGGAAGCTTTCTTGCATTTACACACTTTGGAAGCTGTCTTACATTTAGACACATTGGAAGTTGTCTTACATTTAGACTATATGGTAGCTGTCTTACATTTTGACACTTTGGAAGCTGTCTTACATTAGACACTTTGGAAGCTGTCTTACATTAGACACTTTAGAAACTGTCTTACATTTAGACACTTTGGAAGCTGTCTTACATTACACACTTTGGAAGCTGTCTTACATTTAGACACTTTTGAAACTGTCTTACATTTAGACACTTTGGAAGCTGTCTTACATTTAGACACTGTTCTACAGGATCAATACAACAGGTGCGTACATGGCACAACTCCTGAAGAAGCTAATGCGAAACGAGCGTAGATGGGCACGCCAGCTAGCGATTGGGAGCCATCACATATACCAGAGTGACTAGGTAAGAGTGGATATGATTGTGCAGTTATATTCTTAGGATACTTTTTAGATGCATTAGTATACTGGTGAGAGCAGTCCCTGTTTGTGTGGACTAAATAATTAATCAGTATAGATATAGTTTGTGATGCACTGAATAGGGCGACTCCTGTGCTCTCTGTAGTCCTATATGACAATACAGCACATTTACTATATATGACTACGTAGAAAGTCTGAGAGGACATAGACATACGTCAGTGATATAGGCTTTGTATTAATGACACTACATGTGGTTACATCCATGGTATGTTGATATTTTCCTATATTATGAGATAATTTATGGTAGTAAACTGTGATTTGATTCACCCATATATAACTCTTAGATATTATATTTACTATGTATTTTTGATGGTAGCCTATTTATGATATCATATTATGGTGTCTTAGGATAGATATGAGCAATCGCTTGTAGGCACTTTATTTGTTTTAATGTTAATGTATGTATGCTTTTTAATGAGAATATAATAAATTTGGATATATTTATGGGTATATTGGTACTTTATTTATTGTGTCGAGTTACATTTAGACATTTTGGAAGTTGTCTTACATTTAGACACTTTGGAAGCTGTCTTACAGTTAGATACTTTGGAAACTGTCTTACATTTACACACTTTGGAAGCTGTCTTACATTTACACACTGTAGAAGCTGTCTTACATTTAGACACTTTGGAAGCTGTCTAACATTTAGACACTTTGGAAGCTATCTTACATTTAGATACTTTGGAAGCTGTCTTACCTTTAGATACTTTGAAAGCTGCCTTACATTTAGATACTTTAGAAGCTGTCTTACATGTAGACACTTTGGAAGTTGTCTTACATTTAGACAATATGGTAGCTCTCTTACATTTAGACACTTTGGAAGCTGTCTTACAGTTAGATACTTTGGAAGCTGTCTTACATTTACACACTTTGGAAGCTGTCTTACATTTACACACTGTAGAAGCTGTCTTACATTTAGACACTTTGGAAGCTGTCTAACATTTAGACACTTTGGAAGCTATCTTACATTTAGATACTTTGGAAGCTGTCTTACCTTTAGATACTTTGAAAGCTGCCTTACATTTAGATACTTTGGAAGCTGTCTTACATTTAGATACTTTAGAAGCTGTCTTACATTTAGATACTTTGAAGCTGTCTTATATTTAGACACTATGGAAGCTGTCTTACATTTAGATACTTTGGAAGCTATCTTACATTTAGATACTTTAAAGCTGTCTTACATTTAGATACTTTGAAGCTGTCTTACATTTAGATACTTTAGAAGCTGTCTTACATTTAGACACTTTGGAAGCTGTCTTACATTTAGATACTTTGAAGCTGTCTTACATTTAGATACTTTAGAAGCTGTCTTACATTTAGATACTTTGAAGCTGTCTTACATTTAGACACTTTGGAAGCTGTCTTACATTTAGACAGTTTAGAAGCTGTCTTACGTTTAAACACTTTGGAAGCTGTCTTACATTTAGACACTTTGAAAGCTGTCTTACATTTAGACTCTTTGGAAGCTGTCTTACATTTAGACTCTTTGGAAGCTGTCTTACATTTATACATTTTGGAAGCTGTCTTACATTTAGACACTTTAGAACCTGTCTTACATTTAGACACTTTAGAAGCTGTCTTACATTAGACACTTCGGAAGCTGTCTTACATTTAGACTCTTTGAAAGCTGTCTTACATTTAGACACTTTGGAAGCTGTCTTACATTTAGACACTTTGGAAGCTGTCTTACATTAGACACTTCGGAAGCTGTCTTACATTTAGACACTTTGGAAGCTGTCTTACATTTAGACACTTTGGAAGCTGTTTTACATTTACACACTTTGGAAGCTGTCTTACATTAGTCACTATGGAAGCTGTCTTACATTTAGACTCTTTGAAAGCTGTCTTACATTTTCACACTTTGGAAGCTTTTTTACATTTAGACACTTTGGAAGCTGTCTTACATTTAGACACTTTGGAAGCAGTCTTACATTTAGACTCTTTGAAAGCTGTTTTACATTTACGCACTTTGGAAGCTGTCTTACATTACACACTTTGGAAGCTGTCTTACATTACACACTTTGGAAGCTGTCTTACATTTAGACACTTTGGAAGCTGTCTTACATTTAGACACTTTGGAAGCTGTCTTACATTTATACACTTTGAAAGCTGTCTTACATTTAGACACTTTGGAAGCTGTCTTACATTTAGACTCTTTGAAAGCTGTCTTACATTTTCACACTTTGGAAGCTTTTTTACATTTAGACACTTTGGAAGCTGTCTTACATTTAGACACTTTGGAAGCAGTCTTACATTTAGACTCTTTGAAAGCTGTCTTACATTTACAAACTTTGGAAGCTGTCTTACATTTAGATACTTTGGAAGCTGTCTTACATTTATACACTTTGAAAGCTGTCTTACATTTAGACACTTTGGAAGCTGTCTTACATTTAGACACTTTGAAAGCTATCTTACATTTTGACACTTTGGCAGCTGTCTTACATTTAAACATTTTGAAAGCTGTCTTACATGTAGACACTTCGGAAGCTGTCTTACATTTAAACACTTTGGAAGCTGTCTTACATTTAGACACTTTGGAAGCTGTCTTACATTTACACACTTTGGAAGCTGTCTTATATTTACACAGTTTGGAAGCTGTCTTACATTTACACACTTTAGAAGCTGTCTTACATTTCGACATTTTGAAAGCTGTCTTACAATTACACACTTTGGAAGCTGTCTTACATTAGACGCTTTGGAAGCTGTCTAACATTTAGACACTTTGGAAGCTGTCTTACATTTACACAGTTTGGAAGCTGTCTTACATTTACACAATTTAGATGCTGTCTTACATTTAGACACTTTGGAAGCTCTCTTACATTTAGACATTTTGAAAGCTGTCTTACATTTACACACTTTGGAAGCTGTCTTACATTTAGACAATTAGGAATTTGTTTTACATTTAGACACTTTGGAAGCTTTCTTACATTTAGACACTTTGGAAGCTGTCTTACATTTAGACACTTCGGAAGCTGTCTTACATTTAGACACTTCGGAAGTTGTCTTACATTTAGGCACTTTGGAAGCTGTCTTACATTTAGACACTTTGAAAGCTGTTTTACATTTACACACTTTGGAAGCTGTCTTACATTTAGACACTTTGGAAGCTGCCTTACATTTAGATACTTTAAAAGCTGCCTTACATTTAGACACTTTGGAAGCTGTCTTACATTTAGACACTTTGGAAGCTGTTTTACATTTACACACTTTGGAAGCTGTCTTACATTTAGACACTTTGGAAGCTGCCTTACATTTAGATACTTTAAAAGCTGCCTTACATTTAGACACTTTGGAAGCTGTCTTACATTTAGACACTTCGGAAGCTGTCTTACATTTAGACTCTTTGAAAGCTGTCTTACATTTAGACACTTTGGAAGCTGTCTTACATTTAGACACTTTGGAAGCTGTCTTACATTAGACACTTCGGAAGCTGTCTTACATTAAGACACTTTGGAAGCTGTCTTACATTTAGACACTTTGGAAGCTGTTTTACATTTACACACTTTGGAAGCTGTCTTACATTAGTCACTATGGAAGCTGTCTTACATTTAGACTCTTTGAAAGCTGTCTTACATTTTCACACTTTGGAAGCTTTTTTACATTTAGACACTTTGGAAGCTGTCTTACATTTAGACACTTTGGAAGCAGTCTTACATTTAGACTCTTTGAAAGCTGTTTTACATTTACACACTTTGGAAGCTGTCTTACATTACACACTTTGGAAGCTGTCTTACATTACACACTTTGGAAGCTGTCTTACATTTAGACACTTTGGAAGCTGTCTTACATTTAGACACTTTGGAAGCTGTCTTACATTTATACACTTTGAAAGCTGTCTTACATTTAGACACTTTGGAAGCTGTCTTACATTTAGACTCTTTGAAAGCTGTCTTACATTTTCACACTTTGGAAGCTTTTTTACATTTAGACACTTTGGAAGCTGTCTTACATTTAGACACTTTGGAAGCAGTCTTACATTTAGACTCTTTGAAAGCTGTCTTACATTTACAAACTTTGGAAGCTGTCTTACATTTAGATACTTTGGAAGCTGTCTTACATTTATACACTTTGAAAGCTGTCTTACATTTAGACACTTCGGAAGCTGTCTTACATTTAGACACTTTGGAAGCTGTCTTACATTTAGACACTTTGGAAGCTGTCTTACATTTAGACACTTTGGAAGCTGTCTTACATTAGACACTTCGGAAGCTGTCTTACATTAAGACACTTTGGAAGCTGTCTTACATTTAGACACTTTGGAAGCTGTCTTACATTTACACACTTTGGAAGCTGTCTTACATTAGTCACTTTGGAAGCTGTCTTACATTTAGACTCTTTGAAAGCTGTCTTACATTTTCACACTTTGGAAGCTTTTTTACATTTAGACACTTTGGAAGCTGTCTTACATTTAGACACTTTGAAGCTGTCTTACATTTAGACTCTTTGAAAGCTGTTTTACATTTACACACTTTGGAAGCTGTCTTACATTACACACTTTGGAAGCTGTCTTACATTTAGACACTTTGGAAGCTGTCTTACATTTAGACACTTTGGAAGCTGTCTTACATTTATACACTTTGGAAGCTGTCTTACATTTATACACTTTGAAAGCTGTCTTACATTTAGACACTTTGGAAGCTGTCTTACATTTAGACTCTTTGAAAGCTGTCTTACATTTTCACACTTTGGAAGCTTTTTTACATTTAGACACTTTGGAAGCTGTCTTACATTTAGACACTTTGGAAGCAGTCTTACATTTAGACTCTTTGAAAGCTGTTTTACATTTACAAACTTTGGAAGCTGTCTTACATTTAGATACTTTGGAAGCTGTCTTACATTTATACACTTTGAAAGCTGTCTTACATTTAGACACTTTGGAAGCTGTCTTACATTTAGACACTTTGAAAGCTCTCTTACATTTTGACACTTTGGCAGCTGTCTTACATTTAAACATTTTGAAAGCTGTCTCACATGTAGACACTTCGGAAGCTGTCTTACATTTAAACACTTTGGAAGCTGTCTTACATTTAGACACTTTGGAAGCTATCTTACATTTACACACTTTGGAAGCTGTCTTACATTTACACAGTTTGGAAGCTGTCTTACATTTACACACTTTAGAAGCTGTCTTATATTTCGACATTTTGAAAGCTGTCTTACAATTACACACTTTGGAAGCTGTCTTACATTAGACGCTTTGGAAGCTGTCTAACATTTAGACACTTTGGAAGCTGTCTTACATTTACACAGTTTGGAAGCTGTCTTACATTTACACAATTTAGACGCTGTCTTACATTTAGACACTTTGGCAGCTCTCTTACATTTAGACATTTTGAAAGCTGTCTTACATTTACACACTTTGGAAGCTGTCTTACATTTAGACAATTAGGAATTTGTTTTACATTTAGACACTTTGGAAGCTTTCTTACATTTAGACACTTTGGAAGCTGTCTTACATTTAGACACTTCGGAAGCTGTCTTACATTTAGACACTTCGGAAGTTGTCTTACATTTAGGCACTTTGGAAGCTGTCTTACATTTAGACACTTTGAAAGCTGTTTTACATTTACACACTTTGGAAGCTGTCTTACATTTAGACACTTTGGAAGCTGCCTTACATTTAGATACTTTAAAAGCTGCCTTACATTTAGACACTTTGGAAGCTGTCTTACATTTAGACACTTTGGAAGCTGTGTTACATTTAGACACTTTGAAAGCTGTTTTACATATACACACATTGGAAGCTGTCTTACATTTACACACTTTGGAAGCTGTCTTACATTTAGACAATTAGGAATTTGTTTTACATTTAGACACTTTGGAAGCTTTCTTACATTTAGACACTTTGAAAGCTGTCTTACATTTAGACACTTCGGAAGCTGTCTTACATTTAGACACTTCGGAAGTTGTCTTACATTTAGGCACTTTGGAAGCTGTCTTACATTTAGACACTTTGAAAGCTGTTTTACATTTACACACTTTGGAAGCTGTCTTACATTTAGACACTTTGGAAGCTGCCTTACATTTAGATACTTTAAAAGCTGCCTTACATTTAGACACTTTGGAAGCTGTCTTACATTTAGACACTTTGGAAGCTGTGTTACATTTAGACACTTTGAAAGCTGTTTTACATTTACACACATTGGAAGCTGTCTTACAGTTAGACACTTTGGAAGCTGTCTTACATTTAGACACTTTGGAAGCTGTCTTACATTTAGACACTTTGGAAGCTGTCTTACATTTACACACTTTGGAAGCTGTCTTACATTTAGACACTTTGGAAGCTGTCTTACATTAGACACTTCGGAAGCTGTCTTACATTTAGACACTTTGGAAGCTGTCTTACATTTACACACTTTGGAAGCTGTCTTACATTTAGACACTTTGGAAGCTGCCTTACATTTAGATACTTTAAAAGCTGTCTTATATTTAGATACTTTGGAAGCTGTCTTGCATTTAGATACTTTATAAGCTGTCTTACATTTAGACACTTTGGAAGCTGTCTTACATTTACACACTTTGGAAGCTGTCTCATATTTAGACACTTTGGAAGCTGTCTTACATTTACACACTTTGGAAGCTTTCTTGCATTTACACACTTTGGAAGCTGTCTTACATTTAGACACATTGGAAGTTGTCTTACATTTAGACAATATGGTAGCTGTCTTACATTTTGACACTTTGGAAGCTGTCTTACATTAGACACTTTGGAAGCTGTCTTACATTAGACACTTTAGAAGCTGTCTTACATTTAGACACTTTGGAAGCTGTCTTACATTACACACTTTGGAAGCTGTCTTACATTTAGACACTTTTGAAACTGTCTTACATTTAGACACTTTGGAAGCTGTCTTACATTTAGACACTGTTCTACAGGATCAATACAACAGGTGCGTACATGGCACAACTCCTGAAGAAGCTAATGCGAAACGAGCGTAGATGGGCACGCCAGCTAGCGATTGGGAGCCATCACATATACCAGAGTGACTAGGTAAGAGTGGATATGATTGTGCAGTTATATTCTTAGGATACTTTTTAGATGCATTAGTATAATGGTGAGAGCAGTCCCTGTTTGTGTGGACTAAATAATTAATCAGTATAGATATAGTTTGTGATGCACTGAATAGGGCGACTCCTGTGCTCTCTGTAGTCCTATATGACAATACAGCACATTTACTATATATGACTACGTAGAAAGTCTGAGAGGACATAGACATACGTCAGTGATATAGGCTTTGTATTAATGACACTACATGTGGTTACATCCATGGTATGTTGATATTTTCCTATATTATGAGATAATTTATGGTAGTAAACTGTGATTTGATTCACCCATATATAACTCTTAGATATTATATTTAATATGTATTTTTGATGGTAGCCTATTTATGATATCATATTATGGTGTCTTAGGATAGATATGAGCAATCGCTTGTAGGCACTTTATTTGTTTTAATGTTAATGTATGTATGCTTTTTAATGAGAATATAATAAATTTGGATATATTTATGGGTATATTGGTACTTTATTTATTGTGTCGAGTTACATTTAGACATTTTGGAAGTTGTCTTACATTTAGACACTTTGGAAGCTGTCTTACAGTTAGATACTTTGGAAACTGTCTTACATTTACACACTTTGGAAGCTGTCTTACATTTACACACTGTAGAAGCTGTCTTACATTTAGACACTTTGGAAGCTGTCTAACATTTAGACACTTTGGAAGCTATCTTACATTTAGATACTTTGGAAGCTGTCTTACCTTTAGATACTTTGAAAGCTGCCTTACATTTAGATACTTTAGAAGCTGTCTTACATGTAGACACTTTGGAAGTTGTCTTACATTTAGACAATATGGTAGCTCTCTTACATTTAGACACTTTGGAAGCTGTCTTACAGTTAGATACTTTGGAAGCTGTCTTACATTTACACACTTTGGAAGCTGTCTTACATTTACACACTGTAGAAGCTGTCTTACATTTACACACTTTGGAAGCTGTCTAACATTTAGACACTTTGGAAGCTATCTTACATTTAGATACTTTGGAAGCTGTCTTACCTTTAGATACTTTGAAAGCTGCCTTACATTTAGATACTTTGGAAGCTGTCTTACATTTAGATACTTTAGAAGCTGTCTTACATTTAGATACTTTGAAGCTGTCTTATATTTAGACACTATGGAAGCTGTCTTACATTCAGATACTTTGGAAGCTGTCTTACATGTAGACACTTTGGAACCTGTCTTACATTTAGACACTTTAGAAGCTGTCTTACATTAGACACTTTGGAAGCTGTCTTACATTTACACACTTTGGAAGCTGTCTTACATTTCGACACTTTGGAAGCTGTCTTACATGTAGACACTTTGGAAGCTGTCTTACATGTAGACACTTTGGAAGCTGTCTTACATTTAGACACTTTGGAAGCTGTCTTATATTAGACACTTTGGAAGCTGTCTTACATTTAGATACTTTGAAGCTGTCTTACATTTAGATACTTTGAAGCTGTCTTACATTTAGATACTTTAGAAGCTGTCTTACATTTAGATACTTTGAAGCTGTCTTACTTTAGACACTTTGGAAGCTGTCTTACATTTAGACAGTTTAGAAGCTGTCTTACGTTTAAACACTTTGGAAGCTGTCTTACATTTAGACACTTTGAAAGCTGTCTTACATTTAGACTCTTTGGAAGCTGTCTTACATTTAGACTCTTTGGAAGCTGTCTTACATTTATACATTTTGGAAGCTGTCTTACATTTAGACACTTTGGAACCTGTCTTACATTTAGACACTTTAGAAGCTGTCTTACATTAGACACTTCGGAAGCTGTCTTACATTTAGACTCTTTGAAAGCTGTCTTACATTTAGACACTTTGGAAGCTGTCTTACAGTTAGATACTTTGGAAACTGTCTTACATTTACACACTTTGGAAGCTGTCTTACATTTACACACTGTAGAAGCTGTCTTACATTTAGACACTTTGGAAGCTGTCTAACATTTAGACACTTTGGAAGCTATCTTACATTTAGATACTTTGGAAGCTGTCTTACCTTTAGATACTTTGAAAGCTGCCTTACATTTAGATACTTTAGAAGCTGTCTTACATGTAGACACTTTGGAAGTTGTCTTACATTTAGACAATATGGTAGCTGTCTTACATTTAGACACTTTGGAAGCTGTCTTACAGTTAGATACTTTGGAAGCTGTCTTACATTTACACACTTTGGAAGCTGTCTTACATTTACACACTGTAGAAGCTGTCTTACATTTACACACTTTGGAAGCTGTCTAACATTTAGACACTTTGGAAGCTATCTTACATTTAGATACTTTGGAAGCTGTCTTACCTTTAGATACTTTGAAAGCTGCCTTACATTTAGATACTTTGGAAGCTGTCTTACATTTAGATACTTTAGAAGCTGTCTTACATTTAGATACTTTGAAGCTGTCTTATATTTAGACACTATGGAAGCTGTCTTACATTTAGATACTTTGGAAGCTGTCTTACATTTAGATACTTTAAAGCTGTCTTACATTTAGATACTTTAGAAGCTGTCTTACATTTAGACACTTTGGAAGCTGTCTTACATTTAGACAGTTTAGAAGCTGTCTTACGTTTAAACACTTAGGAAGCTGTCTTACATTTAGACACTTTGAAAGCTGTCTTACATTTAGACTCTTTGGAAGCTGTCTTACATTTAGACACTTTGGAAGCTGTCTTACATTTAGACACTTTGGAAGCTGTCTTACATGTAGACACTTTGGAACCTGTCTTACATTTAGACACTTTAGAAGCTGTCTTACATTAGACACTTTGGAAGCTGTCTTACATTTACACACTTTGGAAGCTGTCTTACATTTAGACACTTTGGAAGCTGTCTTACATGTAGACACTTTGGAAGCTGTCTTACATGTAGACACTTTGGAAGCTGTCTTACATTTAGACACTTTGGAAGCTGTCTTATATTAGACACTTTGGAAGCTGTCTTACATTTAGATACTTTGAAGCTGTCTTACATTTAGATACTTTGAAGCTGTCTTACATTTAGATACTTTAGAAGCTGTCTTACATTTAGATACTTTGAAGCTGTCTTACTTTAGACACTTTGGAAGCTGTCTTACATTTAGACAGTTTAAAAGCTGTCTTACGTTTAAACACTTTGGAAGCTGTCTTACATTTAGACACTTTGAAAGCTGTCTTACATTTAGACTCTTTGGAAGCTGTCTTACATTTAGACTCTTTGGAAGCTGTCTTACATTTATACATTTTGGAAGCTGTCTTACATTTAGACACTTTGGAACCTGTCTTACATTTAGACACTTTAGAAGCTGTCTTACATTAGACACTTCGGAAGCTGTCTTACATTTAGACTCTTTGAAAGCTGTCTTACATTTAGACACTTTGGAAGCTGTCTTACATTTAGACTCTTTGGAAGCTGTCTTACATTAGACACTTCGGAAGCTGTCTTACATTAAGACACTTTGGTAGCTGTCTTACATTTAGACACTTTGGAAGCTGTCTTACATATACACACTTTGGAAGCTGTCTTACATTTACACAGTGTAGAAGCTGTCTTACATTTAGACACTTTGGAAGCTGTCTAACATTTAGACACTTTGGAAGCTATCTTACATTTAGATACTTTGGAAGCTGTCTTACCTTTAGATACTTTGAAAGCTGCCTTACATTTAGATACTTTGGAAGCTGTCTTACATTTAGATACTTTAGAAGCTGTCTTACATTTAGATACTTTGAAGCTGTCTTATATTTAGACACTATGGAAGCTGTCTTACATTTAGATACTTTGGAAGCTGTCTTACATTTAGATACTTTAAAGCTGTCTAACATTTAGATACTTTAGAAGCTGTCTTACATTTAGACACTTTGGAAGCTGTCTTACATTTAGACAGTTTAAAAGCTGTCTTACGTTTAAACACTTTGGAAGCTGTCTTACATTTAGACACTTTGAAAGCTGTCTTACATTTAGACTCTTTGGAAGCTGTCTTACATTTAGACACTTTGGAAGCTGTCTTACATTTAGACACTTTGGAAGCTGTCTTACATGTAGACACTTTGGAACCTGTCTTACATTTAGACACTTTAGAAGCTGTCTTACATTAGACACTTTGGAAGCTGTCTTACATTTACACACTTTGGAAGCTGTCTTACATTTAGACACTTTGGAAGCAGTCTTACATGTAGACACTTTGGAAGCTGTCTTACATGTAGAAACTTTGGAAGCTGTCTTACATTTAGACACTTTGGAAGCTGTCTTATATTAGACACTTTGGAAGCTGTCTTACATTTAGATACTTTGAAGCTGTCTTACATTTAGATACTTTGAAGCTGTCTTACATTTAGATACTTTAGAAGCTGTCTTACATTTAGATACTTTGAAGCTGTCTTACATTTAGACACTTTGGAAGCTGTCTTACATTTAGACAGTTTAGAAGCTGTCTTACGTTTAAACACTTTGGAAGCTGTCTTACATTTAGACACTTTGAAAGCTGTCTTACATTTAGACTCTTTGGAAGCTGTCTTACATTTAGACTCTTTGGAAGCTGTCTTACATTTATACATTTTGGAAGCTGTCTTACATTTAGACACTTTGGAACCTTTCTTACATTTAGACACTTTAGAAGCTGTCTTACATTAGACACTTCGGAAGCTGTCTTACATTTAGACTCTTTGAAAGCTGTCTTACATTTAGACACTTTGGAAGCTGTCTTACATTTAGACACTTTGGAAGCTGTCTTACATTAGACACTTCGGAAGCTGTCTTACATTAAGACACTTTGGAAGCTGTCTTACATTTAGACACTTTGGAAGCTGTCTTACATTTACACACTATGGAAGCTGTCTTACATTAGTCACTTTGGAAGCTGTCTTACAATTAGACTCTTTGAAAGCTGTCTTACATTTTCACACTTTGGAAGCTTTTTTACATTTAGACACTTTGGAAGCTGTCTTACATTTAGACACTTTGGAAGCTGTTTTACATTTACACACTTTGGAAGCTGTCTTACATTACACACTTTGGAAGCTGTCTTACATTTAGACACTTTGGAAGCTGTCTTACATTTAGACACTTTGGAAGCTGTCTTACATTTATACACTTTGAAAGCTGTCTTACATTTAGACAATTTGGAAGCTGTCTTACATTTAGACTCTTTGAAAGCTGTCCTACATTTTCACACTTTGGAAGCTTTTTTACATTTAGACACTTTGGAAGCTGTCTTACATTTAGACACTTTGGAAGCAGTCTTACATTTAGACTCTTTGAAAGCTGTTTTACATTTACAAACTTTGGAAGCTGTCTTACATTTAGATACTTTGGAAGCTGTCTTACATTTATACACTTTGAAAGCTGTCTTACATTTAGACACTTTGGAAGCTGTCTTACATTTAGACACTTTGAAAGCTATCTTACATTTTGTCACTTTGGCAGCTGTCTTACATTTAAACATTTTGAAAGCTGTCTTACATGTAGACACTTCGGAAGCTGTCTTACATTTAAACACTTTGGAAGCTGTCTTACATTTAGACACTTTGGAAGCTGTCTTACATTTACACACTTTGGAAGCTGTCTTACATTTACACAGTTTGGAAGCTGTCTTACATTTACACACTTTAGAAGCTGTCTTACATTTCGACATTTTGAAAGCTGTCTTACAATTACACACTTTGGAAGCTGTCTTACATTAGACGCTTTGGAAGCTGTCTAACATTTAGACACTTTGGAAGCTGTCTTACATTTACACAGTTTGGAAGCTGTCTTACATTTACACAATTTAGACGCTGTCTTACATTTAGACACTTTGGCAGCTCTCTTACATTTAGACATTTTGAAAGCTGTCTTACCTTTACACACTTTGGAAGCTGTCTTACATTTAGACAATTAGGAATTTGTTTTACATTTAGACACTTTGGAAGCTTTCTTACATTTAGACCCTTTGGAAGCTGTCTTACATTTAGACACTTCGGAAGCTGTCTTACATTTAGACACTTCGGAAGTTGTCTTACATTTAGGCACTTTTGGAAGCTGTCTTACATTTAGACACTTTGGAAGTTGTCTTACATTTAGACACTTTGGAAGTTGTCTTACATTTAGACACTTTGGAAGCTGTCTTACATTTAGACATTTTAGAAGCTGTCTTACATTTAGACACTTTGGAAGTTGTCTTACATTTAGACTCTTTGGAAGCTGTCTTACATTTAGACTCTTTGGAAGCTGTCTTACATTTATACACTTTGGAAGCTGTCTTACATTTAGACACTTTGGAACCTGTCTTACATTTAGACACTTTAGAAGCTGTCTTACATTAGACACTTCGGAAGCTGTCTTACATTTAGACTCTTTGAAAGCTGTCTTACATTTAGACACTTTGGAAGCTGTCTTACATTAGACACTTCGGAAGCTGTTTTACATTTAGACACTTTGAAAGCTGTCTTACATTTACACACTTTGCAAGCTGTCTTACATTTAGACACTTTGGAAGCTGCCTTACATTTAGATACTTTAAAAGCTGTCTTATGTTTAGATACTTTGGAAGCTGTCTTGCATTTAGATACTTTATAAGCTGTCTTACATTTAGACACTTTGGAAGCTGTCTTACATTTACACAGTTTGGAAGCTGTCTCATATTTAGACACTTTGGAAGCTGTCTTACATTTACACACTTTGGAAGCTGTCTTGCATTTACACACTTTGGAAGCTGTCTTACATTTAGACACATTGGTAGTTGTCTTACATTTAGACAATATGGTAGCTGTCTTACATTTTGACACTTTGGAAGCTGTCTTACATTAGACACTTTGGAAGCTGTCTTACATTAGACACTTTAGAAGCTGTCTTACATTTAGACACTTTGGAAGCTGTCTTACATTACACACTTTGGAAGCTGTCTTACATTTAGACACTTTTGAAACTGTCTTACATTTAGACACTTTGGAAGCTGTCTTACATTTAGACACTGTTCTACAGGATCAATACAACAGGTGCGTACATGGCACAACTCCTGAAGAAGCTAATGCGAAACGAGCGTAGATGGGCACGCCAGCTAGCGATTGGGAGCCATCACATATACCAGAGTGACTAGGTAACAGTGGATATGATTGTGCAGTTATATTCTTAGGACACTTTTTAGATGCATTAGTATACTGGTGAGAGCAGTCCCTGTTTGTGTGGACTAAATAATTAATCAGTATAGATATAGTTTGTGATGCACTGAATAGGGCGACTCCTGTGCTCTCTGTAGTCCTATATGACATTACAGCACATTTACTTTATATGGCTACGTAGAAAGTCTGAGAGGACATAGACATACGTCAGTGATATAGGCTTTGTATTAATGACACTACATGTGGTTACATCCATGGTATGTTGATATTTTCCTATATTATGAGATAATTTATGGTAGTAAACTGTGATTTGATTCACCCATATATAACTCTTAGATATTATATTTACTATGTATTTTTGATGGTAGCCTATTTATGATATCATATTATGGTGTCTTAGGATAGATATGAGCAATCGCTTGTAGGCACTTTATTTGTTTCAATGTTAATGTATGTATGCTTTTTAATGAGAATATAATAAATTTGGATATATTTATGGGTATATTGGTACTTTATTTATTGTGTTGAGTTACATTTAGACATTTTGGAAGTTGTCTTACATTTAGACACTTTGGAAGCTGTCTTACATATACACAATTTGGAAGCTGTCTTACATTTACACAGTGTAGAAGCTGTCTTACATTTAGACACTTTGGAAGCTGTCTAACATTTAGACACTTTGGAAGCTATCTTACATTTAGATACTTTGGAAGCTGTCTTACCTTTAGATACTTTGAAAGCTGCCTTACATTTAGATACTTTGGAAGCTGTCTTACATTTAGATACTTTAGAAGCTGTCTTACATTTAGATACTTTGAAGCTGTCTTATATTTAGACACTATGGAAGCTGTCTTACATTTAGATACTTTGGAAGCTGTCTTACATTTAGATACTTTAAAGCTGTCTAACATTTAGATACTTTAGAAGCTGTCTTACATTTAGACACTTTGGAAGCTGTCTTACATTTAGACAGTTTAGAAGCTGTCTTACGTTTAAACACTTTGGAAGCTGTCTTACATTTAGACACTTTGAAAGCTGTCTTACATTTAGACTCTTTGGAAGCTGTCTTACATTTAGACACTTTGGAAGCTGTCTTACATTTAGACACTTTGGAAGCTGTCTTACATGTAGACACTTTGGAACCTGTCTTACATTTAGACACTTTAGAAGCTGTCTTACATTAGACACTTTGGAAGCTGTCTTACATTTACACACTTTGGAAGCTGTCTTACATTTAGACACTTTGGAAGCAGTCTTACATGTAGACACTTTGGAAGCTGTCTTACATTTAGACACTTTGGAAGCTGTCTTATATTAGACACTTTGGAAGCTGTCTTACATTTAGATACTTTGAAGCTGTCTTACATTTAGATACTTTGAAGCTGTCTTACATTTAGATACTTTAGAAGCTGTCTTACATTTAGATACTTTGAAGCTGTCTTACATTTAGACACTTTGGAAGCTGTCTTACATTTAGACAGTTTAGAAGCTGTCTTACGTTTAAACACTTTGGAAGCTGTCTTACATTTAGACACTTTGAAAGCTGTCTTACATTTAGACTCTTTGGAAGTCGTCTTACATTTAGACTCTTTGGAAGCTGTCTTACATTTATACATTTTGGAAGCTGTCTTACATTTAGACATTTTGGAACCTTTCTTACATTTAGACACTTTAGAAGCTGTCTTACATTAGACACTTCGGAAGCTGTCTTACATTTAGACTCTTTGAAAGCTGTCTTACATTTAGACACTTTGGAAGCTGTCTTACATTTAGACACTTTGGAAGCTGTCTTATATTAGACACTTCGGAAGCTGTCTTACATTAAGACACTTTGGAAGCTGTCTTACATTTAGACACTTTGGAAGCTGTCTTACATTTACACACTTTGGAAGCTGTCTTACATTAGTCACTTTGGAAGCTGTCTTACATTTAGACTCTTTGAAAGCTGTCTTACATTTTCACACTTTGGAAGCTTTTTTACATTTAGACACTTTGGAAGCTGTCTTACATTTAGACACTTTGGAAGCTGTTTTACATTTACACACTTTGGAAGCTGTCTTACATTACACACTTTGGAAGCTGTCTTACATTTAGACACTTTGGAAGCTGTCTTACATTTAGACACTTTGGAAGCTGTCTTACATTTATACACTTTGAAAGCTGTCTTACATTTAGACAATTTGGAAGCTGTCTTACATTTAGACTCTTTGAAAGCTGTCTTACATTTTCACACTTTGGAAGCTTTTTTACATTTAGACACTTTGGAAGCTGTCTTACATTTAGACACTTTGGAAGCAGTCTTACATTTAGACTCTTTGAAAGCTGTTTTACATTTACAAACTTTGGAAGCTGTCTTACATTTAGATACTTTGGAAGCTGTCTTACATTTATACACTTTGAAAGCTGTCTTACATTTAGACACTTTGGAAGCTGTCTTACATTTAGACACTTTGAAAGCTTTCTTACATTTTGACACTTTGGCAGCTGTCTTACATTTAAACATTTTGAAAGCTGTCTTACATGTAGACACTTCGGAAGCTGTCTTACATTTAAACACTTTGGAAGCTGTCTTACATTTAGACACTTTGGAAGCTGTCTTACATTTACACACTTTGAAGCTGTCTTACATTTACACAGTTTGGAAGCTGTCTTACATTTACACACTTTAGAAGCTGTCTTACATTTCGACATTTTGAAAGCTGTCTTACAATTACACACTTTGGAAGCTGTCTTACATTAGACGCTTTGGAAGCTGTCTAACATTTAGACACTTTGGAAGCTGTCTTACATTTACACAGTTTGGAAGCTGTCTTACATTTACACAATTTAGACGCTGTCTTACATTTAGACACTTTGGCAGCTCTCTTACATTTAGACATTTTGAAAGCTGTCTTACATTTACACACTTTGGAAGCTGTCTTACATTTAGACAATTAGGAATTTGTTTTACATTTAGACACTTTGGAAGCTTTCTTACATTTAGACACTTTGGAAGCTGTCTTACATTTAGACACTTCGGAAGCTGTCTTACATTTAGACACTTCGGAAGTTGTCTTACATTTAGGCACTTTTGGAAGCTGTCTTACATTTAGACACTTTGGAAGTTGTCTTACATTTAGACACTTTGGAAGTTGTCTTACATTTAGACACTTTGGAAGCTGTCTTACATTTAGACATTTTAGAAGCTGTCTTACATTTAGACAATTTGGAAGTTGTCTTACATTTAGACTCTTTGGAAGCTGTCTTACATTTAGACTCTTTGGAAGCTGTCTTACATTTATACACTTTGGAAGCTGTCTTACATTTAGACACTTTGGAACCTGTCTTACATTTAGACACTTTAGAAGCTGTCTTACATTAGACACTTCGGAAGCTGTCTTACATTTAGACTCTTTGAAAGCTGTCTTACATTTAGACACTTTGGAAGCTGTCTTACATTAGACACTTCGGAAGCTGTTTTACATTTAGACACTTTGGAAGCTGTCTTACATTTACACACTTTGCAAGCTGTCTTACATTTAGACACTTTGGAAGCTGTCTTACATTACACACTTTGGAAGCTGTCTTACATTTAGATACTTTAAAAGCTGTCTTATGTTTAGATACTTTGGAAGCTGTCTTGCATTTAGATACTTTATAAGCTGTCTTACATTTAGACACTTTGGAAGCTGTCTTACATTTACACAGTTTGGAAGCTGTCTCATATTTAGACACTTTGGAAGCTGTCTTACATTTACACACTTTGGAAGCTGTCTTGCATTTACACACTTTGGAAGCTGTCTTACATTTAGACACATTGGTAGTTGTCTTACATTTAGACAATATGGTAGCTGTCTTACATTTTGACACTTTGGAAGCTGTCTTACATTAGACACTTTGGAAGCTGTCTTACATTAGACACTTTAGAAGCTGTCTTACATTTAGACACTTTGGAAGCTGTCTTACATTACACACTTTGGAAGCTGTCTTACATTTAGACACTTTTGAAACTGTCTTACATTTAGACACTTTGGAAGCTGTCTTACATTTAGACACTGTTCTACAGGATCAATACAACAGGTGCGTACATGGCACAACTCCTGAAGAAGCTAATGCGAAACGAGCGTAGATGGGCACGCCAGCTAGCGATTGGGAGCCATCACATATACCAGAGTGACTAGGTAACAGTGGATATGATTGTGCAGTTATATTCTTAGGATACTTTTTAGATGCATTAGTATACTGGTGAGAGCAGTCCCTGTTTGTGTGGACTAAATAATTAATCAGTATAGATATAGTTTGTGATGCACTGAATAGGGCGACTCCTGTGCTCTCTGTAGTCCTATATGACATTACAGCACATTTACTTTATATGGCTACGTAGAAAGTCTGAGAGGACATAGACATACGTCAGTGATATAGGCTTTGTATTAATGACACTACATGTGGTTACATCCATGGTATGTTGATATTTTCCTATATTATGAGATAATTTATGGTAGTAAACTGTGATTTGATTCACCCATATATAACTCTTAGATATTATATTTACTATGTATTTTTGATGGTAGCCTATTTATGATATCATATTATGGTGTCTTAGGATAGATATGAGCAATCGCTTGTAGGCACTTTATTTGTTTCAATGTTAAAGTATGTATGCTTTTTAATGAGAATATAATAAATTTGGATATATTTATGGGTATATTGGTACTTTATTTATTGTGTTGAGTTACATTTAGACATTTTGGAAGTTGTCTTACATTAGACACTTTGGAAGCTGTCTTACATTTAGACACTTTGGAAGCTGTCTTACATTTACACACTTTGGAAGCTGTCTTACATTTACACACTGTAGAAGCTGTCTTACATTTAGACACTTTGGAAGCTGTCTAACATTTAGACACTTTGGAAGCTATCTTACATTTAGATACTTTGGAAGCTGTCTTACCTTTAGATACTTTGAAAGCTGCCTTACATTTAGATACTTTGGAAGCTGTCTTACATTTAGATACTTTAGAAGCTGTCTTACATTTAGATACTTTGAAGCTGTCTTATATTTAGACACTATGGAAGCTGTCTTACATTTAGATACTTTGGAAGCTGTCTTACATTTAGATACTTTAAAGCTGTCTAACATTTAGATACTTTAGAAGCTGTCTTACATTTAGACACTTTGGAAGCTGTCTTACATTTAGACAGTTTAGAAGCTGTCTTACGTTTAAACACTTTGGAAGCTGTCTTACATTTAGACACTTTGAAAGCTGTCTTACATTTAGACTCTTTGGAAGCTGTCTTACATTTAGACACTTTGGAAGCTGTCTTACATTTAGACACTTTGGAAGCTGTCTTACATGTAGACACTTTGGAACCTGTCTTACATTTAGACACTTTAGAAGCTGTCTTACATTAGACACTTTGGAAGCTGTCTTAAATTTACACACTTTGGAAGCTGTCTTACATTTAGACACTTTGGAAGCAGTCTTACATGTAGACACTTTGGAAGCTGTCTTACATTTAGACACTTTGGAAGCTGTCTTATATTAGACACTTTGGAAGCTGTCTTACATTAAGACACTTTGGTAGCTGTCTTACATTTAGACACTTTGGAAGCTGTCTTACATATACACACTTTGGAAGCTGTCTTACATTTACACAGTGTAGAAGCTGTCTTACATTTAGACACTTTGGAAGCTGTCTAACATTTAGACACTTTGGAAGCTATCTTACATTTAGATACTTTGGAAGCTGTCTTACCTTTAGATACTTTGAAAGCTGCCTTACATTTAGATACTTTGGAAGCTGTCTTACATTTAGATACTTTAGAAGCTGTCTTACATTTAGATACTTTAAAGCTGTCTAACATTTAGATACTTTAGAAGCTGTCTTACATTTAGACACTTTGGAAGCTGTCTTACATTTAGACAGTTTAAAAGCTGTCTTACGTTTAAACACTTTGGAAGCTGTCTTACATTTAGACACTTTGAAAGCTGTCTTACATTTAGACTCTTTGGAAGCTGTCTTACATTTAGACACTTTGGAAGCTGTCTTACATTTAGACACTTTGGAAGCTGTCTTACATGTAGACACTTTGGAACCTGTCTTACATTTAGACACTTTAGAAGCTGTCTTACATTAGACACTTTGGAAGCTGTCTTACATTTACACACTTTGGAAGCTGTCTTACATTTAGACACTTTGGAAGCAGTCTTACATGTAGACACTTTGGAAGCTGTCTTACATGTAGAAACTTTGGAAGCTGTCTTACATTTAGACACTTTGGAAGCTGTCTTATATTAGACACTTTGGAAGCTGTCTTACATTTAGATACTTTGAAGCTGTCTTACATTTAGATACTTTGAAGCTGTCTTACATTTAGATACTTTAGAAGCTGTCTTACATTTAGATACTTTGAAGCTGTCTTACATTTAGACACTTTGGAAGCTGTCTTACATTTAGACAGTTTAGAAGCTGTCTTACGTTTAAACACTTTGGAAGCTGTCTTACATTTAGACACTTTGAAAGCTGTCTTACATTTAGACTCTTTGGAAGCTGTCTTACATTTAGACTCTTTGGAAGCTGTCTTACATTTATACATTTTGGAAGCTGTCTTACATTTAGACACTTTGGAACCTTTCTTACATTTAGACACTTTAGAAGCTGTCTTACATTAGACACTTCGGAAGCTGTCTTACATTTAGACTCTTTGAAAGCTGTCTTACATTTAGACACTTTGGAAGCTGTCTTACATTTAGACACTTTGGAAGCTGTCTTACATTAGACACTTCGGAAGCTGTCTTACATTAAGACACTTTGGAAGCTGTCTTACATTTAGACACTTTGGAAGCTGTCTTACATTTACACACTATGGAAGCTGTCTTACATTAGTCACTTTGGAAGCTGTCTTACAATTAGACTCTTTGAAAGCTGTCTTACATTTTCACACTTTGGAAGCTTTTTTACATTTAGACACTTTGGAAGCTGTTTTACATTTACACACTTTGGAAGCTGTCTTACATTACACACTTTGGAAGCTGTCTTACATTTAGACACTTTGGAAGCTGTCTTACATTTAGACACTTTGGAAGCTGTCTTACATTTATACACTTTGAAAGCTGTCTTACATTTAGACAATTTGGAAGCTGTCTTACATTTAGACTCTTTGAAAGCTGTCTTACATTTTCACACTTTGGAAGCTTTTTTACATTTAGACACTTTGGAAGCTGTCTTACATTTAGACACTTTGGAAGCAGTCTTACATTTAGACTCTTTGAAAGCTGTTTTACATTTACAAACTTTGGAAGCTGTCTTACATTTAGATACTTTGGAAGCTGTCTTACATTTATACACTTTGAAAGCTGTCTTACATTTAGACACTTTGGAAGCTGTCTTACATTTAGACACTTTGAAAGCTATCTTACATTTTGTCACTTTGGCAGCTGTCTTACATTTAAACATTTTGAAAGCTGTCTTACATGTAGACACTTCGGAAGCTGTCTTACATTTAAACACTTTGGAAGCTGTCTTACATTTAGACACTTTGGAAGCTGTCTTACATTTACACACTTTGGAAGCTGTCTTACATTTACACAGTTTGGAAGCTGTCTTACATTTACACACTTTGGAAGCTGTCTTACATTTCGACATTTTGAAAGCTGTCTTACAATTACACACTTTGGAAGCTGTCTTACATTAGACGCTTTGGAAGCTGTCTAACATTTAGACACTTTGGAAGCTGTCTTACATTTACACAGTTTGGAAGCTGTCTTACATTTACACAATTTAGACGCTGTCTTACATTTAGACACTTTGGCAGCTCTCTTACATTTAGACATTTTGAAAGCTGTCTTACCTTTACACACTTTGGAAGCTGTCTTACATTTAGACAATTAGGAATTTGTTTTACATTTAGACACTTTGGAAGCTTTCTTACATTTAGACCCTTTGGAAGCTGTCTTACATTTAGACACTTCGGAAGCTGTCTTACATTTAGACACTTCGGAAGTTGTCTTACATTTAGGCACTTTTGGAAGCTGTCTTACATTTAGACACTTTGGAAGTTGTCTTACATTTAGACACTTTGGAAGTTGTCTTACATTTAGACACTTTGGAAGCTGTCTTACATTTAGACATTTTAGAAGCTGTCTTACATTTAGACACTTTGGAAGTTGTCTTACATTTAGACTCTTTGGAAGCTGTCTTACATTTAGACTCTTTGGAAGCTGTCTTACATTTATACACTTTGGAAGCTGTCTTACATTTAGACACTTTGGAACCTGTCTTACATTTAGACACTTTAGAAGCTGTCTTACATTAGACACTTCGGAAGCTGTCTTACATTTAGACTCTTTGAAAGCTGTCTTACATTTAGACACTTTGGAAGCTGTCTTACATTAGACACTTCGGAAGCTGTTTTACATTTAGACACTTTGAAAGCTGTCTTACATTTACACACTTTGCAAGCTGTCTTACATTTAGACACTTTGGAAGCTGCCTTACATTTAGATACTTTAAAAGCTGTCTTATGTTTAGATACTTTGGAAGCTGTCTTGCATTTAGATACTTTATAAGCTGTCTTACATTTAGACACTTTGGAAGCTGTCTTACATTTACACAGTTTGGAAGCTGTCTCATATTTAGACACTTTGGAAGCTGTCTTACATTTACACACTTTGGAAGCTGTCTTGCATTTACACACTTTGGAAGCTGTCTTACATTTAGACACATTGGTAGTTGTCTTACATTTAGACAATATGGTAGCTGTCTTACATTTTGACACTTTGGAAGCTGTCTTACATTAGACACTTTGGAAGCTGTCTTACATTAGACACTTTAGAAGCTGTCTTACATTTAGACACTTTGGAAGCTGTCTTACATTACACACTTTGGAAGCTGTCTTACATTTAGACACTTTTGAAACTGTCTTACATTTAGACACTTTGGAAGCTGTCTTACATTTAGACACTGTTCTACAGGATCAATACAACAGGTGCGTACATGGCACAACTCCTGAAGAAGCTAATGCGAAACGAGCGTAGATGGGCACGCCAGCTAGCGATTGGGAGCCATCACATATACCAGAGTGACTAGGTAACAGTGGATATGATTGTGCAGTTATATTCTTAGGACACTTTTTAGATGCATTAGTATACTGGTGAGAGCAGTCCCTGTTTGTGTGGACTAAATAATTAATCAGTATAGATATAGTTTGTGATGCACTGAATAGGGCGACTCCTGTGCTCTCTGTAGTCCTATATGACATTACAGCACATTTACTTTATATGGCTACGTAGAAAGTCTGAGAGGACATAGACATACGTCAGTGATATAGGCTTTGTATTAATGACACTACATGTGGTTACATCCATGGTATGTTGATATTTTCCTATATTATGAGATAATTTATGGTAGTAAACTGTGATTTGATTCACCCATATATAACTCTTAGATATTATATTTACTATGTATTTTTGATGGTAGCCTATTTATGATATCATATTATGGTGTCTTAGGATAGATATGAGCAATCGCTTGTAGGCACTTTATTTGTTTCAATGTTAATGTATGTATGCTTTTTAATGAGAATATAATAAATTTGGATATATTTATGGGTATATTGGTACTTTATTTATTGTGTTGAGTTACATTTAGACATTTTGGAAGTTGTCTTACATTTAGACACTTTGGAAGCTGTCTTACATATACACAATTTGGAAGCTGTCTTACATTTACACAGTGTAGAAGCTGTCTTACATTTAGACACTTTGGAAGCTGTCTAACATTTAGACACTTTGGAAGCTATCTTACATTTAGATACTTTGGAAGCTGTCTTACCTTTAGATACTTTGAAAGCTGCCTTACATTTAGATACTTTGGAAGCTGTCTTACATTTAGATACTTTAGAAGCTGTCTTACATTTAGATACTTTGAAGCTGTCTTATATTTAGACACTATGGAAGCTGTCTTACATTTAGATACTTTGGAAGCTGTCTTACATTTAGATACTTTAAAGCTGTCTAACATTTAGATACTTTAGAAGCTGTCTTACATTTAGACACTTTGGAAGCTGTCTTACATTTAGACAGTTTAAAAGCTGTCTTACGTTTAAACACTTTGGAAGCTGTCTTACATTTAGACACTTTGAAAGCTGTCTTACATTTAGACTCTTTGGAAGCTGTCTTACATTTAGACACTTTGGAAGCTGTCTTACATTTAGACACTTTGGAAGCTGTCTTACATGTAGACACTTTGGAACCTGTCTTACATTTAGACACTTTAGAAGCTGTCTTACATTAGACACTTTGGAAGCTGTCTTACATTTACACACTTTGGAAGCTGTCTTACATTTAGACACTTTGGAAGCAGTCTTACATGTAGACACTTTGGAAGCTGTCTTACATGTAGAAACTTTGGAAGCTGTCTTACATTTAGACACTTTGGAAGCTGTCTTATATTAGACACTTTGGAAGCTGTCTTACATTTAGATACTTTGAAGCTGTCTTACATTTAGATACTTTGAAGCTGTCTTACATTTAGATACTTTAGAAGCTGTCTTACATTTAGATACTTTGAAGCTGTCTTACATTTAGACACTTTGGAAGCTATCTTACATTTAGACAGTTTAGAAGCTGTCTTACGTTTAAACACTTTGGAAGCTGTCTTACATTTAGACACTTTGAAAGCTGTCTTACATTTAGACTCTTTGGAAGCTGTCTTACATTTAGACTCTTTGGAAGCTGTCTTACATTTATACATTTTGGAAGCTGTCTTACATTTAGACACTTTGGAACCTTTCTTACATTTAGACACTTTAGAAGCTGTCTTACATTAGACACTTCGGAAGCTGTCTTACATTTAGACTCTTTGAAAGCTGTCTTACATTTAGACACTTTGGAAGCTGTCTTACATTTAGACACTTTGGAAGCTGTCTTACATTAGACACTTCGGAAGCTGTCTTACATTAAGACACTTTGGAAGCTGTCTTACATTTAGACACTTTGGAAGCTGTCTTACATTTACACACTATGGAAGCTGTCTTACATTAGTCACTTTGGAAGCTGTCTTACATTTAGACTCTTTGAAAGCTGTCTTACATTTTCACACTTTGGAAGCTTTTTTACATTTAGACACTTTGGAAGCTGTCTTACATTTAGACACTTTGGAAGCTGTTTTACATTTACACACTTTGGAAGCTGTCTTACATTACACACTTTGGAAGCTGTCTTACATTTAGACACTTTGGAAGCTGTCTTACATTTAGACACTTTGGAAGCTGTCTTACATTTATACACTTTGAAAGCTGTCTTACATTTAGACAATTTGGAAGCTGTCTTACATTTAGACTCTTTGAAAGCTGTCTTACATTTTCACACTTTGGAAGCTGTTTTACATTTAGACACTTTGGAAGCTGTCTTACATTTAGACACTTTGGAAGCAGTCTTACATTTAGACTCTTTGAAAGCTGTTTTACATTTACAAACTTTGGAAGCTGTCTTACATTTAGATACTTTGGAAGCTGTCTTACATTTATACACTTTGAAAGCTGTCTTACATTTAGACACTTTGGAAGCTGTCTTACATTTAGACACTTTGAAAGCTATCTTACATTTTGTCACTTTGGCAGCTGTCTTACATTTAAACATTTTGAAAGCTGTCTTACATGTAGACACTTCGGAAGCTGTCTTACATTTAAACACTTTGGAAGCTGTCTTACATTTACACACTTTGGAAGCTGTCTTACATTTACACAGTTTGGAAGCTGTCTTACATTTACACACTTTAGAAGCTGTCTTACATTTGGACATTTTGAAAGCTGTCTTACAATTACACACTTTGGAAGCTGTCTTACATTAGACGCTTTGGAAGCTGTCTAACATTTAGACACTTTGGAAGCTGTCTTACATTTACACAGTTTGGAAGCTGTCTTACATTTACACAATTTAGACGCTGTCTTACATTTAGACACTTTGGCAGCTCTCTTACATTTAGACATTTTGAAAGCTGTCTTACCTTTACACACTTTGGAAGCTGTCTTACATTTAGACAATTAGGAATTTGTTTTACATTTAGACACTTTGGAAGCTTTCTTACATTTAGACCCTTTGGAAGCTGTCTTACATTTAGACACTTCGGAAGCTGTCTTACATTTAGACACTTCGGAAGTTGTCTTACATTTAGGCACTTTTGGAAGCTGTCTTACATTTAGACACTTTGGAAGCTGTCTTACATTTACACACTTTGCAAGCTGTCTTACATTTAGACACTTTGGAAGCTGCCTTACATTTAGATACTTTAAAAGCTGTCTTATGTTTAGATACTTTGGAAGCTGTCTTGCATTTAGATACTTTATAAGCTGTCTTACATTTAGACACTTTGGAAGCTGTCTTACATTTACACAGTTTGGAAGCTGTCTCATATTTAGACACTTTGGAAGCTGTCTTACATTTACACACTTTGGAAGCTGTCTTGCATTTACACACTTTGGAAGCTGTCTTACATTTAGACACATTGGTAGTTGTCTTACATTTAGACAATATGGTAGCTGTCTTACATTTTGACACTTTGGAAGCTGTCTTACATTAGACACTTTGGAAGCTGTCTTACATTAGACACTTTAGAAGCTGTCTTAAATTTAGACACTTTGGAAGCTGTCTTACATTACACACTTTGGAAGCTGTCTTACATTTAGACACTTTTGAAACTGTCTTACATTTAGACACTTTTGAAGCTGTCTTACATTTAGACACTTTGAAAGCTGTCTTACATTTAGACTCTTTGGAAGTTGTCTTACATTTAGACTCTTTGGAAGCTGTCTTACATTTATACATTTTGGAAGCTGTCTTACATTTAGACATTTTGGAACCTTTCTTACATTTAGACACTTTAGAAGCTGTCTTACATTAGACACTTCGGAAGCTGTCTTACATTTAGACTCTTTGAAAGCTGTCTTACATTTAGACACTTTGGAAGCTGTCTTACATTTAGACACTTTGGAAGCTGTCTTATATTAGACACTTCGGAAGCTGTCTTACATTAAGACACTTTGGAAGCTGTCTTACATTTAGACACTTTGGAAGCTGTCTTACATTTACACACTTTGGAAGCTGTCTTACATTAGTCACTTTGGAAGCTGTCTTACATTTAGACTCTTTGAAAGCTGTCTTACATTTTCACACTTTGGAAGCTGTCTTACATTTAGACACTTTGGAAGCTGTCTTACATTTAGACACTTTGGAAGCTGTTTTACATTTACACACTTTGGAAGCTGTCTTACATTACACACTTTGGAAGCTGTCTTACATTTAGACACTTTGGAAGCTGTCTTACATTTAGACACTTTGGAAGCTGTCTTACATTTATACACTTTGAAAGCTGTCTTACATTTAGACAATTTGGAAGCTGTCTTACATTTAGACTCTTTGAAAGCTGTCTTACATTTTCACACTTTGGAAGCTTTTTTACATTTAGACACTTTGGAAGCTGTCTTACATTTAGACACTTTGGAAGCAGTCTTACATTTAGACTCTTTGAAAGCTGTTTTACATTTACAAACTTTGGAAGCTGTCTTACATTTAGATACTTTGGAAGCTGTCTTACATTTATACACTTTGGAAGCTGTCTTACATTTAGACACTTTGAAAGCTATCTTACATTTTGACACTTTGGCAGCTGTCTTACATTTAAACATTTTGAAAGCTGTCTTACATGTAGACACTTCGGAAGCTGTCTTACATTTAAACACTTTGGAAGCTGTCTTACATTTAGACACTTTGGAAGCTGTCTTACATTTAGACACTTTGGAAGCTGTCTTACATTTACACACTTTGAAAGCTGTCTTACATTTACACAGTTTGGAAGCTGTCTTACATTTACACACTTTAGAAGCTGTCTTACATTTCGACATTTTGAAAGCTGTCTTACAATTACACACTTTGGAAGCTGTCTTACATTAGACGCTTTGGAAGCTGTCTAACATTTAGACACTTTGGAAGCTGTCTTACATTTACACAGTTTGGAAGCTGTCTTACATTTACACAATTTAGACGCTGTCTTACATTTAGACACTTTGGCAGCTCTCTTACATTTAGACATTTTGAAAGCTGTCTTACATTTACACACTTTGGAAGCTGTCTTACATTTAGACAATTAGGAATTTGTTTTACATTTAGACACTTTGGAAGCTTTCTTACATTTAGACACTTTGGAAGCTGTCTTACATTTAGACACTTCGGAAGCTGTCTTACATTTAGACACTTCGGAAGTTGTCTTACATTTAGGCACTTTTGGAAGCTGTCTTACATTTAGACACTTTGGAAGTTGTCTTACATTTAGACACTTTGGAAGTTGTCTTACATTTAGACACTTTGGAAGCTGTCTTACATTTAGACATTTTAGAAGCTGTCTTACATTTAGACACTTTGGAAGCTGTTTTACATTTACACACTTTGGAAGCTGTCTTACATTACACACTTTGGAAGCTGTCTTACATTTAGACACTTTGGAAGCTGTCTTACATTTAGACACTTTGGAAGCTGTCTTACATTTATACACTTTGAAAGCTGTCTTACATTTAGACAATTTGGAAGCTGTCTTACATTTAGACTCTTTGAAAGCTGTCTTACATTTTCACACTTTGGAAGCTTTTTTACATTTAGACACTTTGGAAGCTGTCTTACATTTAGACACTTTGGAAGCAGTCTTACATTTAGACTCTTTGAAAGCTGTTTTACATTTACAAACTTTGGAAGCTGTCTTACATTTAGATACTTTGGAAGCTGTCTTACATTTATACACTTTGAAAGCTGTCTTACATTTAGACACTTTGGAAGCTGTCTTACATTTAGACACTTTGAAAGCTATCTTACATTTTGACACTTTGGCAGCTGTCTTACATTTAAACATTTTGAAAGCTGTCTTACATGTAGACACTTCGGAAGCTGTCTTACATTTAAACACTTTGGAAGCTGTCTTACATTTAGACACTTTGGAAGCTGTCTTACATTTACACACTTTGAAAGCTGTCTTACATTTACACAGTTTGGAAGCTGTCTTACATTTACACACTTTAGAAGCTGTCTTACATTTCGACATTTTGAAAGCTGTCTTACAATTACACACTTTGGAAGCTGTCTTACATTAGACACTTTGGAAGCTGTCTAACATTTAGACACTTTGGAAGCTGTCTTACATTTACACAGTTTGGAAGCTGTCTTACATTTACACAATTTAGACGCTGTCTTACATTTAGACACTTTGGCAGCTCTCTTACATTTAGACATTTTGAAAGCTGTCTTACATTTACACACTTTGGAAGCTGTCTTACATTTAGACAATTAGGAATTTGTTTTACATTTAGACACTTTGGAAGCTTTCTTACATTTAGACACTTTGGAAGCTGTCTTACATTTAGACACTTCGGAAGCTGTCTTACATTTAGACACTTCGGAAGTTGTCTTACATTTAGGCACTTTTGGAAGCTGTCTTACATTTAGACACTTTGGAAGTTGTCTTACATTTAGACACTTTGGAAGCTGTCTTACATTTAGACATTTTAGAAGCTGTCTTACATTTAGACACTTTGGAAGCTGTTTTACATTTACACACTTTGGAAGCTGTCTTACATTACACACTTTGGAAGCTGTCTTACATTTAGACACTTTGGAAGCTGTCTTACATTTAGACACTTTGGAAGCTGTCTTACATTTATACACTTTGAAAGCTGTCTTACATTTAGACAATTTGGAAGCTGTCTTACATTTAGACTCTTTGAAAGCTGTCTTACATTTTCACACTTTGGAAGCTTTTTTACATTTAGACACTTTGGAAGCTGTCTTACATTTAGACACTTTGGAAGCAGTCTTACATTTAGACTCTTTGAAAGCTGTTTTACATTTACAAACTTTGGAAGCTGTCTTACATTTAGATACTTTGGAAGCTGTCTTACATTTATACACTTTGAAAGCTGTCTTACATTTAGACACTTTGGAAGCTGTCTTACATTTAGACACTTTGAAAGCTCTCTTACATTTTGACACTTTGGCAGCTGTCTTACATTTAAACATTTTGAAAGCTGTCTTACATGTAGACACTTCGGAAGCTGTCTTACATTTAAACACTTTGGAAGCTGTCTTACATTTAGACACTTTGGAAGCTGTCTTACATTTACACACTTTGAAAGCTGTCTTACATTTACACAGTTTGGAAGCTGTCTTACATTTACACACTTTAGAAGCTGTCTTACATTTCGACATTTTGAAAGCTGTCTTACAATTACACACTTTGGAAGCTGTCTTACATTAGACGCTTTGGAAGCTGTCTAACATTTAGACACTTTGGAAGCTGTCTTACATTTACACAGTTTGGAAGCTGTCTTACATTTACACAATTTAGACGCTGTCTTACATTTAGACACTTTGGCAGCTCTCTTACATTTAGACATTTTGAAAGCTGTCTTACATTTACACACTTTGGAAGCTGTCTTACATTTAGACAATTAGGAATTTGTTTTACATTTAGACACTTTGGAAGCTTTCTTACATTTAGACACTTTGGAAGCTGTCTTACATTTAGACACTTCGGAAGCTGTCTTACATTTAGACACTTTGGAAGTTGTCTTACATTTAGGCACTTTTGGAAGCTGTCTTACATTTAGACACTTTGGAAGTTGTCTTACATTTAGACACTTTGGAAGTTGTCTTACATTTAGACACTTTGGAAGCTGTCTTACATTTAGACATTTTAGAAGCTGTCTTACATTTAGACAATTTGGAAGTTGTCTTACATTTAGACTCTTTGGAAGCTGTCTTACATTTAGACTCTTTGGAAGCTGTCTTACATTTATACACTTTGGAAGCTGTCTTACATTTAGACACTTTGGAACCTGTCTTACATTTAGACACTTTAGAAGCTGTCTTACATTAGACACTTCGGAAGCTGTCTTACATTTAGACTCTTTGAAAGCTGTCTTACATTTAGACACTTTGGAAGCTGTCTTACATTAGACACTTCGGAAGCTGTTTTACATTTAGACACTTTGGAAGCTGTCTTACATTTACACACTTTGCAAGCTGTCTTACATTTAGACACTTTGGAAGCTGCCTTACATTTAGATACTTTAAAAGCTGTCTTATGTTTAGATACTTTGGAAGCTGTCTTGCATTTAGATACTTTATAAGCTGTCTTACATTTAGACACTTTGGAAGCTGTCTTACATTTACACAGTTTGGAAGCTGTCTCATATTTAGACACTTTGGAAGCTGTCTTACATTTACACACTTTGGAAGCTGTCTTGCATTTACACACTTTGGAAGCTGTCTTACATTTAGACACATTGGTAGTTGTCTTACATTTAGACAATATGGTAGCTGTCTTACATTTTGACACTTTGGAAGCTGTCTTACATTAGACACTTTGGAAGCTGTCTTACATTAGACACTTTAGAAGCTGTCTTACATTTAGACACTTTGGAAGCTGTCTTACATTACACACTTTGGAAGCTGTCTTACATTTAGACACTTTTGAAACTGTCTTACATTTAGACACTTTGGAAGCTGTCTTACATTTAGACACTGTTCTACAGGATCAATACAACAGGTGCGTACATGGCACAACTCCTGAAGAAGCTAATGCGAAACGAGCGTAGATGGGCACGCCAGCTAGCGATTGGGAGCCATCACATATACCAGAGTGACTAGGTAACAGTGGATATGATTGTGCAGTTATATTCTTAGGATACTTTTTAGATGCATTAGTATACTGGTGAGAGCAGTCCCTGTTTGTGTGGACTAAATAATTAATCAGTATAGATATAGTTTGTGATGCACTGAATAGGGCGACTCCTGTGCTCTCTGTAGTCCTATATGACATTACAGCACATTTACTTTATATGGCTACGTAGAAAGTCTGAGAGGACATAGACATACGTCAGTGATATAGGCTTTGTATTAATGACACTACATGTGGTTACATCCATGGTATGTTGATATTTTCCTATATTATGAGATAATTTATGGTAGTAAACTGTGATTTGATTCACCCATATATAACTCTTAGATATTATATTTACTATGTATTTTTGATGGTAGCCTATTTATGATATCATATTATGGTGTCTTAGGATAGATATGAGCAATCGCTTGTAGGCACTTTATTTGTTTCAATGTTAAAGTATGTATGCTTTTTAATGAGAATATAATAAATTTGGATATATTTATGGGTATATTGGTACTTTATTTATTGTGTTGAGTTACATTTAGACATTTTGGAAGTTGTCTTACATTAGACACTTTGGAAGCTGTCTTACATTTAGACACTTTGGAAGCTGTCTTACATTTACACACTTTGGAAGCTGTCTTACATTTACACACTGTAGAAGCTGTCTTACATTTAGACACTTTGGAAGCTGTCTAACATTTAGACACTTTGGAAGCTATCTTACATTTAGATACTTTGGAAGCTGTCTTACCTTTAGATACTTTGAAAGCTGCCTTACATTTAGATACTTTGGAAGCTGTCTTACATTTAGATACTTTAGAAGCTGTCTTACATTTAGATACTTTGAAGCTGTCTTATATTTAGACACTATGGAAGCTGTCTTACATTTAGATACTTTGGAAGCTGTCTTACATTTAGATACTTTGAAGCTGTCTTACATTTAGATACTTTGAAGCTGTCTTACATTTAGATACTTTAGAAGCTGTCTTACATTTAGACACTTTGGAAGCTGTCTTACATTTAGACAGTTTAGAAGCTGTCTTACGTTTAAACACTTTGGAAGCTGTCTTACATTTTCACACTTTGGAAGCTTTTTTACATTTAGACACTTTGGAAGCTGTCTTACATTTAGACACTTTGGAAGCAGTCTTACATTTAGACTCTTTGAAAGCTGTTTTACATTTACAAACTTTGGAAGCTGTCTTACATTTAGATACTTTGGAAGCTGTCTTACATTTATACACTTTGAAAGCTGTCTTACATTTAGACACTTTGGAAGCTGTCTTACATTTAGACACTTTGAAAGCTATCTTACATTTTGACACTTTGGAAGCTGTCTTACATTTAGACACTTTGGAAGCTGTCTTACATTTAGACAGTTTAGAAGCTGTCTTACGTTTAAACACTTTTGAAGCTGTCTTACATTTAGACACTTTGAAAGCTGTCTTACATTTAGACTCTTTGGAAGTTGTCTTACATTTAGACTCTTTGGAAGCTGTCTTACATTTATACATTTTGGAAGCTGTCTTACATTTAGACATTTTGGAACCTTTCTTACATTTAGACACTTTAGAAGCTGTCTTACATTAGACACTTCGGAAGCTGTCTTACATTTAGACTCTTTGAAAGCTGTCTTACATTTAGACACTTTGGAAGCTGTCTTACATTTAGACACTTTGGAAGCTGTCTTATATTAGACACTTCGGAAGCTGTCTTACATTAAGACACTTTGGAAGCTGTCTTACATTTAGACACTTTGGAAGCTGTCTTACATTTACACACTTTGGAAGCTGTCTTACATTAGTCACTTTGGAAGCTGTCTTACATTTAGACTCTTTGAAAGCTGTCTTACATTTTCACACTTTGGAAGCTTTTTTACATTTAGACACTTTGGAAGCTGTCTTACATTTAGACACTTTGGAAGCTGTTTTACATTTACACACTTTGGAAGCTGTCTTACATTACACACTTTGGAAGCTGTCTTACATTTAGACACTTTGGAAGCTGTCTTACATTTAGACACTTTGGAAGCTGTCTTACATTTATACACTTTGAAAGCTGTCTTACATTTAGACAATTTGGAAGCTGTCTTACATTTAGACTCTTTGAAAGCTGTCTTACATTTTCACACTTTGGAAGCTTTTTTACATTTAGACACTTTGGAAGCTGTCTTACATTTAGACACTTTGGAAGCAGTCTTACATTTAGACTCTTTGAAAGCTGTTTTACATTTACAAACTTTGGAAGCTGTCTTACATTTAGATACTTTGGAAGCTGTCTTACATTTATACACTTTGAAAGCTGTCTTACATTTAGACACTTTGGAAGCTGTCTTACATTTAGACACTTTGAAAGCTATCTTACATTTTGACACTTTGGCAGCTGTCTTACATTTAAACATTTTGAAAGCTGTCTTACATGTAGACACTTCGGAAGCTGTCTTACATTTAAACACTTTGGAAGCTGTCTTACATTTAGACACTTTGGAAGCTGTCTTACATTTACACACTTTGAAAGCTGTCTTACATTTACACAGTTTGGAAGCTGTCTTACATTTACACACTTTAGAAGCTGTCTTACATTTCGACATTTTGAAAGCTGTCTTACAATTACACACTTTGGAAGCTGTCTTACATTAGACGCTTTGGAAGCTGTCTAACATTTAGACACTTTGGAAGCTGTCTTACATTTACACAGTTTGGAAGCTGTCTTACATTTACACAATTTAGACGCTGTCTTACATTTAGACACTTTGGCAGCTCTCTTACATTTAGACATTTTGAAAGCTGTCTTACATTTACACACTTTGGAAGCTGTCTTACATTTAGACAATTAGGAATTTGTTTTACATTTAGACACTTTGGAAGCTTTCTTACATTTAGACACTTTGGAAGCTGTCTTACATTTAGACACTTCGGAAGCTGTCTTACATTTAGACACTTCGGAAGTTGTCTTACATTTAGGCACTTTTGGAAGCTGTCTTACATTTAGACACTTTGGAAGTTGTCTTACATTTAGACACTTTGGAAGTTGTCTTACATTTAGACACTTTGGAAGCTGTCTTACATTTAGACATTTTAGAAGCTGTCTTACATTTAGACAATTTGGAAGTTGTCTTACATTTAGACTCTTTGGAAGCTGTCTTACATTTAGACTCTTTGGAAGCTGTCTTACATTTATACACTTTGGAAGCTGTCTTACATTTAGACACTTTGGAACCTGTCTTACATTTAGACACTTTAGAAGCTGTCTTACATTAGACACTTCGGAAGCTGTCTTACATTTAGACTCTTTGAAAGCTGTCTTACATTTAGACACTTTGGAAGCTGTCTTACATTAGACACTTCGGAAGCTGTTTTACATTTAGACACTTTGGAAGCTGTCTTACATTTACACACTTTGCAAGCTGTCTTACATTTAGACACTTTGGAAGCTGCCTTACATTTAGATACTTTAAAAGCTGTCTTATGTTTAGATACTTTGGAAGCTGTCTTGCATTTAGATACTTTATAAGCTGTCTTACATTTAGACACTTTGGAAGCTGTCTTACATTTACACAGTTTGGAAGCTGTCTCATATTTAGACACTTTGGAAGCTGTCTTACATTTACACACTTTGGAAGCTGTCTTGCATTTACACACTTTGGAAGCTGTCTTACATTTAGACACATTGGTAGTTGTCTTACATTTAGACAATATGGTAGCTGTCTTACATTTTGACACTTTGGAAGCTGTCTTACATTAGACACTTTGGAAGCTGTCTTACATTAGACACTTTAGAAGCTGTCTTACATTTAGACACTTTGGAAGCTGTCTTACATTACACACTTTGGAAGCTGTCTTACATTTAGACACTTTTGAAACTGTCTTACATTTAGACACTTTGGAAGCTGTCTTACATTTAGACACTGTTCTACAGGATCAATACAACAGGTGCGTACATGGCACAACTCCTGAAGAAGCTAATGCGAAACGAGCGTAGATGGGCACGCCAGCTAGCGATTGGGAGCCATCACATATACCAGAGTGACTAGGTAACAGTGGATATGATTGTGCAGTTATATTCTTAGGATACTTTTTAGATGCATTAGTATACTGGTGAGAGCAGTCCCTGTTTGTGTGGACTAAATAATTAATCAGTATAGATATAGTTTGTGATGCACTGAATAGGGCGACTCCTGTGCTCTCTGTAGTCCTATATGACATTACAGCACATTTACTTTATATGGCTACGTAGAAAGTCTGAGAGGACATAGACATACGTCAGTGATATAGGCTTTGTATTAATGACACTACATGTGGTTACATCCATGGTATGTTGATATTTTCCTATATTATGAGATAATTTATGGTAGTAAACTGTGATTTGATTCACCCATATATAACTCTTAGATATTATATTTACTATGTATTTTTGATGGTAGCCTATTTATGATATCATATTATGGTGTCTTAGGATAGATATGAGCAATCGCTTGTAGGCACTTTATTTGTTTCAATGTTAAAGTATGTATGCTTTTTAATGAGAATATAATAAATTTGGATATATTTATGGGTATATTGGTACTTTATTTATTGTGTTGAGTTACATTTAGACATTTTGGAAGTTGTCTTACATTAGACACTTTGGAAGCTGTCTTACATTTAGACACTTTGGAAGCTGTCTTACATTTACACACTTTGGAAGCTGTCTTACATTTACACACTGTAGAAGCTGTCTTACATTTAGACACTTTGGAAGCTGTCTAACATTTAGACACTTTGGAAGCTATCTTACATTTAGATACTTTGGAAGCTGTCTTACCTTTAGATACTTTGAAAGCTGCCTTACATTTAGATACTTTGGAAGCTGTCTTACATTTAGATACTTTAGAAGCTGTCTTACATTTAGATACTTTGAAGCTGTCTTATATTTAGACACTATGGAAGCTGTCTTACATTTAGATACTTTGGAAGCTGTCTTACATTTAGATACTTTGAAGCTGTCTTACATTTAGATACTTTGAAGCTGTCTTACATTTAGATACTTTAGAAGCTGTCTTACATTTAGACACTTTGGAAGCTGTCTTACATTTAGACAGTTTAGAAGCTGTCTTACATTTAAACACTTTGGAAGCTGTCTTACATTTAGACACTTTGAAAGCTGTCTTACATTTAGACTCTTTGGAAGCTGTCTTACATTTAGACACTTTGGAAGCTGTCTTACATTTAGACACTTTGGAAGCTGTCTTACATGTAGACACTTTGGAACCTGTCTTACATTTAGACACTTTAGAAGCTGTCTTACATTTAGACTCTTTGAAAGCTGTCTTACATTTAGACACTTTGGAAGCTGTCTTACATTTAGACACTTTGGAAGCTGTCTTACATTAGACACTTCGGAAGCTGTCTTACATTTAGACTCTTTGAAAGCTGTCTTACATTTAGACACTTTGGAAGCTGTCTTACATTTAGACACTTTGGAAGCTGTCTTACATTAGACACTTCGGAAGCTGTCTTACATTAAGACACTTTGGAAGCTGTCTTACATTTAGACACTTTGGAAGCTGTCTTACATTTACACACTTTGGAAGCTGTCTTACATTTACACACTGTAGAAGCTGTCTTACATTTAGACACTTTGGAAGCTGTCTAACATTTAGACACTTTGGAAGCTATCTTACATTTAGATACTTTGGAAGCTGTCTTACCTTTAGATACTTTGAAAGCTGCCTTACATTTAGATACTTTGGAAGCTGTCTTACATTTAGATACTTTGAAGCTGTCTTATATTTAGACACTATGGAAGCTGTCTTACATTTAGATACTTTGGAAGCTGTCTTACATTTAGATACTTTGAAGCTGTCTTACATTTAGATACTTTGAAGCTGTCTTACATTTAGATACCTTAGAAGCTGTCTTACATTTAGACACTTTGGAAGCTGTCTTACATTTAGACAGTTTAGAAGCTGTCTTACGTTTAAACACTTTGGAAGCTGTCTTACATTTAGACACTTTGAAAGCTGTCTTACATTTAGACTCTTTGGAAGCTGTCTTACATTTAGACACTTTGGAAGCTGTCTTACATTTAGACACTTTGGAAGCTGTCTTACATGTAGACACTTTGGAACCTGTCTTACATTTAGACACTTTAGAAGCTGTCTTACATTTAGACTCTTTGAAAGCTGTCTTACATTTAGACACTTTGGAAGCTGTCTTACATTTAGACACTTTGGAAGCTGTCTTACATTAGACACTTCGGAAGCTGTCTTACATTTAGACTCTTTGAAAGCTGTCTTACATTTAGACACTTTGGAAGCTGTCTTACATTTAGACACTTTGGAAGCTGTCTTACATTAGACACTTCGGAAGCTGTCTTACATTAAGACACTTTGGAAGCTGTCTTACATTTAGACACTTTGGAAGCTGTCTTACATTTACACACTTTGGAAGCTGTCTTACATTAGTCACTTTGGAAGCTGTCTTACATTTAGACTCTTTGAAAGCTGTCTTACATTTTCTCACTTTGGAAGCTTTTTTACATTTACAAACTTTGGAAGCTGTCTTACATTTAGATACTTTGGAAGTAGTCTTACATTTATACACTTTGAAAGCTGTCTTACATTTAGACACTTTGGAAGCTGTCTTACATTTAGACACTTTGGAAGCTGTCTTACATTTACACACTTTGGAAGCTGTCTTATATTTACACACTGTAGAAGCTGTCTTACATTTAGACACTTTGGAAGCTGTCTAACATTTAGACACTTTGGAAGCTATCTTACCTTTAGATACTTTGGAAGCTGTCTTACCTTTAGATACTTTGAAAGCTGCCTTACATTTAGATACTTTGGAAGCTGTCTTACATTTAGATACTTTAGAAGCTGTCTTACATTTAGATACTTTGAAGCTGACTTATATTTAGACACTATGGAAGCTGTCTTACATTTAGATACTTTGGAAGCTGTCTTACATTTAGATACTTTGAAGATGTCTTACATTTAGATACTTTGAAGCTGTCTTACATTTAGATACTTTGAAGCTGTCTTACATTTAGATACTTTAGAAGCTGTCTTACATTTAGACACTTTGGAAGCTGTCTTACATTTAGACAGTTTAGAAGCTGTCTTACGTTTAAACACTTTGGAACCTGTCTTACATTTAGACACTTTGAAAGCTGTCTTACATTTAGACTCTTTGAAAGCTGTCTTACATTTAGACACTTTGGAAGCTGTCTTACATTTAGACACTTTGGAAGCTGTCTTACATTAGACACTTCGGAAGCTGTCTTACATTTAGACTCTTTGAAAGCTGTCTTACATTTAGACACTTTGAAAGCTGTCTTACATTTAGACACTTTGGAAGCTGTCTTACATTAGACACTTCGGAAGCTGTCTTACATTAAGACACTTTGGAAGCTGTCTTACATTTAGACACTTTGGAAGCTGTCTTACATTTACACACTTTGGAAGCTGTCTTACATTAGTCACTTTGGAAGCTGTCTTACATTTAGACTCTTTGAAAGCTGTATTACATTTTCACACTTTGGAAGCTTTTTTACATTTACAAACTTTGGAAGCTGTCTTACATTTAGATACTTTGGAAGCAGTCTTACATTTATACACTTTGAAAGCTGTCTTACATTTAGACACTTTGGAAGCTGTCTTACATTTAGACACTTTGAAAGCTATCTTACATTTTGACACTTTGGCAGCTGTCTTACATTTAGACATTTTGAAAGCTGTCTTACATGTAGACACTTCGGAAGCTGTCTTACATTTAAACACTTTGGAAGCTGTCTTACATTTAGACACTTTGGAAGCTGTCTTACATTTACACACTTTGGAAGCTGTCTTACATTTACACACTTTGGAAGCTGTCTTACATTTACACAGTTTGGAAGCTGTCTTACATTTACACACTTTGGAAGCTGTCTTACATTTACACACTTTGGAAGCTGTCTTACATTTACACAGTTTGGAAGCTGTCTTACATTTACACAGTTTTGGAAGCTGTCTTACACAGTTTGGAAGCTGTCTTACTAAATGTCTTACATTTCGACATTTTGAAAGCTGTCTTACAATTACACACTTTGGAAGCTGTCTTACATTAGACGCTTTGGAAGCTGTCTAACATTTAGACACTTTGGAAGCTGTCTTACATTTACACAGTTTGGAAGCTGTCTTACATTTACACAATTTAGACGCTGTCTTACATTTAGACACTTTGGAAGCTGTCTTACATTACACACTTTGGAAGCTGTCTTACATTTAGACACTTTTGAAACTGTCTTACATTTAGACACTTTGGAAGCTGTCTTACATTTAGACACTGTTCTACAGGATCAATACAACAGGTGCGTACATGGCACAACTCCTGAAGAAGCTAATGCGAAACGAGCGTAGATGGGCACGCCAGCTAGCTATTGGGAGCCATCACATATACCAGAGTGACTAGGTAACAGTGGATATGATTGTGCAGTTATATTCTTAGGATACTTTTTAGATGCATTAGTATACTGGGGAGAGCAGTCCCTGTTTGTGTGGACTAAATAATTAATCAGTATAGATATAGTTTGTGATGCACTGAATAGGGCGACTCCTGTGCTCTCTGTAGTCCTATATGACATTACAGCACATTTACTATATATGGCTACGTAGAAAGTCTGAGAGGACATAGACATACGTCAGTGATATAGGCTTTGTATTAATGACACTACATGTGGTTACATCCATGGTATGTTGATATTTTCCTATATTATGAGATAATTTATGGTAGTAAACTGTGATTTGATTCACCCATATATAACTCTTAGATATTATATTTACTATGTATTTTTGATGGTAGCCTATTTATGATATCATATTATGGTGTCTTAGGATAGATATGAGCAATCGCTTGTAGGCACTTTATTTGTTTCAATGTTAAAGTATGTATGCTTTTTAATAAGAATATAATAAATTTGGATATATTTATGGCTATATTGGTACTTTATTTATTGTGTTGAGTTACATTTAGACATTTTGGAAGTTGTCTTACATTTAGACACTTTGGAAGCTGTCTTACAGTTAGATACTTTGGAAGCAGTCTTACATTAGACACTTTGGAGGCTGTCTTACATTTAGACACTTTGGAAGCTGTCTTACATTTACACACTTTGGAAGCTGTCTTACATTTACACACTGTAGAAGCTGTCTTACATTTAGACACTTTGGAAGCTGTCTAACATTTAGACACTTTGGAAGCTATCTTACATTTAGATACTTTGGAAGCTGTCTTACCTTTAGATACTTTGAAAGCTGCCTTACATTTAGATACTTTGGAAGCTGTCTTACATTTAGATACTTTAGAAGCTGTCTTACATTTAGATACTTTGAAGCTGTCTTATATTTAGACACTATGGAAGCTGTCTTACATTTAGATACTTTGGAAGCTGTCTTACATTTAGATACTTTGAAGCTGTCTTACATTTAGATACTTTTAAGCTGTCTTACATTTAGATACTTTAGAAGCTGTCATACATTTAGACACTTTGGAAGCTGTCTTACATTTAGACAGTTTAGAAGCTGTCTTACGTTTAAACACTTTGGAAGCTGTCTTACATTTAGACACTTTGAAAGCTGTCTTACATTTAGACTCTTTGGAAGCTGTCTTACATTTAGACACTTTGGAAGCTGTCTTACATTTAGTCACTTTGGAAGCTGTCTTACATGTAGACACTTTGGAACCTGTCTTACATTTAGACACTTTAGAAGCTGTCTTACATTTAGACTCTTTGAAAGCTGTCTTACATTTAGACACTTTGGAAGCTGTCTTACATTTAGACACTTTGGAAGCTGTCTTACATTAGACACTTCGGAAGCTGTCTTACATTTAGACTCTTTGAAAGCTGTCTTACATTTAGACACTTTGGAAGCTGTCTTACATTTAGACACTTTGGAAGCTGTCTTACATTAGACACTTCGGAAGCTGTCTTACATTAAGACACTTTGGAAGCTGTCTTACATTTAGACACTTTGGAAGCTGTCTTACATTTACACACTTTGGAAGCTGTCTTACATTAGTCACTTTGGAAGCTGTCTTACATTTAGACTCTTTGAAAGCTGTCTTACATTTTCACACTTTGGAAGCTTTTTTACATTTACACACTTTGGAAGCTGTCTTACATTTAGATACTTTGGAAGCAGTCTTACATTTATACACTTTGAAAGCTGTCTTACATTTAGACACTTTGGCAGCTGTCTTACATTTAGACATTTTGAAAGCTGTCTTACATGTAGACACTTCGGAAGCTGTCTTACATTTAAACACTTTGGTAGCTGTCTTACATTTAGACACTTTGGTAGCTGTCTTACATTTAGACACTTTGGAAGCTGTCTTACATTTACACACTTTGGAAGCTGTCTTACATTTACACACTTTGGAAGCTGTCTTACATTTACACAGTTTGGAAGCTGTCTTACATTTACACACTTTGGAAGCTGTCTTACATTTACACACTTTGGAAGCTGTCTTACATTTACACAGTTTGGAAGCTGTCTTACATTTACACAGTTTTGGAAGCTGTCTTACAGAGTTTGGAAGCTGTCTTACTAAATGTCTTACATTTCGACATTTTTAAAGCTGTCTTACAATTAAACACTTTGGAAGCTGTCTTACATTAGACGCTTTGGAAGCTGTCTAACATTTAGACACTTTGGAAGCTGTCTTACATTTACACAGTTTGGAAGCTGTCTTACATTTACACAATTTAGACGCTGTCTTACATTTAGACACTTTGGAAGCTGTCTTACATTACACACTTTGGAAGCTGTCTTACATTTAGACACTTTTGAAACTGTCTTACATTTAGACACTTTGGAAGCTGTCTTACATTTAGACACTGTTCTACAGGATCAATACAACAGGTGCGTACATGGCACAACTCCTGAAGAAGCTAATGCGAAACGAGCGTAGATGGGCACGCCAGCTAGCGATTGGGAGCCATCACATATACCAGAGTGACTAGGTAACAGTGGATATGATTGTGCAGTTATATTCTTAGGACACTTTTTAGATGCATTAGTATACTGGTGAGAGCAGTCCCTGTTTGTGTGGACTAAATAATTAATCAGTATAGATATAGTTTGTGATGCACTGAATAGGGCGACTCCTGTGCTCTCTGTAGTCCTATATGACATTACAGCACATTTACTTTATATGGCTACGTAGAAAGTCTGAGAGGACATAGACATACGTCAGTGATATAGGCTTTGTATTAATGACACTACATGTGGTTACATCCATGGTATGTTGATATTTTCCTATATTATGAGATAATTTATGGTAGTAAACTGTGATTTGATTCACCCATATATAACTCTTAGATATTATATTTACTATGTATTTTTGATGGTAGCCTATTTATGATATCATATTATGGTGTCTTAGGATAGATATGAGCAATCGCTTGTAGGCACTTTATTTGTTTCAATGTTAAAGTATGTATGCTTTTTAATAAGAATCTAATAAATTTGGATATATTTATGGGTATATTGGTACTTTATTTATTGTGTTGAGTTACATTTAGACATTTTGGAAGTTGTCTTACATTTAGACACTTTGGAAGCTGTCTTACAGTTAGATACTTTGGAAGCAGTCTTACATTAGACACTTTGGAAGCTGTCTTACATTTAGACACTTTGGAAGCTGTCTTACATTTACACACTTTGGAAGCTGTCTTACATTTACACACTGTAGAAGCTGTCTTACATTTAGACACTTTGGAAGCTGTCTAACATTTAGACACTTTGGAAGCTGTCTTACCTTTAGATACTTTGAAAGCTGCCTTACATTTAGATACTTTGGAAGCTGTCTTACATTTAGATACTTTAGAAGCTGTCTTACATTTAGATACTTTGAAGCTGTCTTATATTTAGACACTATGGAAGCTGTCTTACATTTAGATACTTTGGAAGCTGTCTTACATTTAGATACTTTGAAGCTGTCTTACATTTAGATACTTTGAAGCTGTCTTACCTTTAGATACTTTAGAAGCTGTCTTACATTTAGACACTTTGGAAGCTGTCTTACATTTAGACAGTTTAGAAGCTGTCTTACGTTTAAACACTTTGGAAGCTGTCTTACATTTAGACACTTTGAAAGCTGTCTTACATTTAGACTCTTTGGAAGCTGTCTTACATTTAGACACTTTGGAAGCTGTCTTACATTTAGACACTTTGGAAGCTGTCTTACATGTAGACACTTTGGAACCTGTCTTACATTTAGACACTTTAGAAGCTGTCTTACATTTAGACTCTTTGAAAGCTGTCTTACATTTAGACACTTTGGAAGCTGTCTTACATTTAGACACTTTGGAAGCTGTCTTACATTAGACACTTCGGAAGCTGTCTTACATTTAGACTCTTTGAAAGCTGTCTTACATTTAGACACTTTGGAAGCTGTCTTACATTTAGACACTTTGGAAGCTGTCTTACATTAGACACTTCGGAAGCTGTCTTACATTAAGACACTTTGGAAGCTGTCTTACATTTAGACACTTATGAAGCTGTCTTACATTTACACACTTTGGAAGCTGTCTTACATTAGTCACTTTGGAAGCTGTCTTATATTTAGACTCTTTGAAAGCTGTCTTACATTTTCACACTTTGGAAGCTTTTTTACATTTACAAACTTTGGAAGCTGTCTTACATTTAGATACTTTGGAAGCAGTCTTACATTTATACACTTTGAAAGCTGTCTTACATTTAGACACTTTGGAAGCTGTCTTACATTTAGACATTTTGAAAGCTGTCTTATATGTAGACACTTCGGAAGCTGCCTTACATTTAAACACTTTGGAAGCTGTCTTACATTTACACACTTTGGAAGCTGTCTTACATTTCACACTTTGGAAGCTGTCTTACATTTACACAGTTTGGAAGCTGTCTTACATTTACACACTTTGGAAGCTGTCTTACATTTACACAGTTTGGAAGCTGTCTTACATTTACACAGTTTTGGAAGCTGTCTTACACAGTTTGGAAGCTGTCTTACTAAATGTCTTACATTTCGACATTTTGAAAGCTGTCTTACAATTACACACTTTGGAAGCTGTCTTACATTAGACGCTTTGGAAGCTGTCTAACATTTAGACACTTTGGAAGCTGTCTTACATTTACACAGTTTGGAAGCTGTCTTACATTTAGACACTGTTCTACAGGATCAATACAACAGGTGCGTACATGGCACAACTCCTGAAGAAGCTAATGCGAAACGAGCGTAGATGGGCACGCCAGCTAGCGATTGGGAGCCATCACATATACCAGAGTGACTAGGTAACAGTGGATATGATTGTGCAGTTATATTCTTAGGATACTTTTTTGATGCATTAGTATACTGGTTAGAGCAGTCCCTGTTTGTGTGGACTAAATAATTAATCAGTATAGATATAGTTTATGATGCACTGAATAGGGCGACTCCTGTGCTCTCTGTAGTCCTATATGACATTACAGCACATTTACTATATATGGCTACGTAGAAAGTCTGAGAGGACATAGACATACGTCAGTGATATAGGCTTTGTATTAATGACACTACATGTGGTTACATCCATGGTATGTTGATATTTTCCTATATTATGAGATAATTTATGGTAGTAAACTGTGATTTGATTCACCCATATATAACTCTTAGATATTAAATTTACTTTGTATTTTTGATGGTAGCCTATTTATGATATCTTATTATGGTGTCTTAGGATAGATATGAGCAATCGCTTGTAGGCACTTTATTTGTTTCAATGTTAATGTATGTATGCTTTTTAATGAGAATATAATAAATTTGGATATATTTATGGGTATATTGGTACTTTATTTATTGTGTTGAGTTACATTTAGACATTTTGGAAGTTGTCTTACATTTAGACACTTTGGAAGCTGTCTTACAGTTAGATACTTTGGAAGCTGTCTTACATTTACACACTTTGGAAGCTGTCTTACATTTACACACTGTAGAAGCTGTCTTACATTTAGACACTTTGGAAGCTGTCTAACATTTAGACACTTTGGAAGCTATCTTACATTTAGATACTTTGGAAGCTGTCTTACCTTTAGATACTTTGAAAGCTGCCTTACATTTAGATACTTTGGAAGCTGTCTTACATTTAGATACTTTAGAAGCTGTCTTACATTTAGATACTTTGAAGCTGTCTTATATTTAGACACTATGGAAGCTGTCTTACATTTAGATACTTTGGAAGCTGTCTTACATTTAGATACTTTGAAGCTGTCTTACGTTTAGATACTTTGAAGCTGTCTTACATTTAGATACTTTAGAAGCTGTCTTACATTTAGACACTTTGGAAGCTGTCTTACATGTAGACACTTTGGAAGCTGTCTTACATGTAGACACTTTGGAAGCTGTCTTACATTTAGACACTTTGGAAGCTGTCTTACATTTAGACTCTTTGGAAGCTGTCTTACATTTAGACACTTTGGAAGCTGTCTTAAATTTAGACACTTTGAAAGCTGTCTTACATTTAGACTCTTTGGAAGCTGTCTTACATGTAGACACTTTGGAACCTGTCTTACATTTAGACACTTTAGAAGCTGTCTTACATTAGACACTTTGGAAGCTGTCTTACATTTACACACTTTGGAAGCTGTCTTACATTTAGACACTTTGGAAGCTGTCTTACATGTAGACACTTTGGAAGCTGTCTTACATGTAGACACTTTGGAAGCTGTCTTACATTTAGACACTTTGGAAGCTGTCTTACATTAGACACTTTGGAAGCTGTCTTACATTTAGATACTTTGAAGCTGTCTTACATTTAGATACTTTGAAGCTGTCTTACATTTAGATACTTTAGAAGCTGTCTTACATTTAGATACTTTGAAGCTGTCTTACATTTAGATACTTTGAAGCTGTCTTACATTTAGATACTTTAGAAGCTGTCTTACATTTAGATACTTTGAAGCTGTCTTACATTTAGACACTTTGGAAGCTGTCTTACATTTAGACAGTTTAGAAGCTGTCTTACGTTTAAACACTTTGGAAGCTGTCTTACATTTAGACACTTTGAAAGCTGTCTTACATCTAGACTCTTTGGAAGCTGTCTTACATTTAGACTCTTTGGAAGCTGTCTTACATTTATACATTTTGGAAGCTGTCTTACATTTAGACACTTTGGAACCTGTCTTACATTTAGACACTTTAGAAGCTGTCTTACATTAGACACTTCGGAAGCTGTCTTACATTTAGACTCTTTAAAGCTGTCTTACATTTAGACACTTTGGAAGCTGTCTTACATTAGACACTTCGGAAGCTGTCTTACATTAAGACACTTTGGAAGCTGTCTTACATTTAGACACTTTGGAAGCTGTCTTACATTTACACACTTTGGAAGCTGTCTGACATTAGTCACTTTGGAAGCTGTCTTACATTTAGACTCTTTGAAAGCTGCCTTACATTTTCACACTTTGAAAGCTTTTTTACATTTAGACACTTTGGAAGCTGTCTTACATTTAGACACTTTGGAAGCAGTCTTACATTTAGACTCTTTGAAAGCTGTTTTACATTTACAAACTTTGGAAGCTGTCTTACATTTAGATACTTTGGAAGCTGTCTTACATTTATACACTTTGAAAGCTGTCTTACATTTAGACACTTTGGAAGCTGTCTTACATTTAGACACTTTGAAAGCTATCTTACATTTTGACACTTTGGCAGCTGTCTTACATTTAGACATTTTGAAAGCTGTCTTACATGTAGACACTTCGGAAGCTGTCTTACATTTAAACACTTTGGAAGCTGTCTTACATTTAGACACTTTGGAAGCTGTCTTACATTTACACACTTTGGAAGCTGTCTTACATTTACACAGTTTGGAAGCTGTCTTACATTTACACACTTTAGAAGCTGTCTTACATTTCGACATTTTGAAAGCTGTCTTACAATTACACACTTTGGAAGCTGTCTTACATTAGACGCTTTGGAAGCTGTCTAACATTTAGACACTTTGGAAGCTGTCTTACATTTACACAGTTTGGAAGCTGTCTTACATTTACACAATTTAGACGCTGTCTTACATTTAGACACTTTGGCAGCTCTCTTACATTTAGACATTTTGAAAGCTGTCTTACATTTACACACTTTGGAAGCTGTCTTACATTTAGACAATTAGGAATTTGTTTTACATTTAGACACTTTGGAAGCTTTCTTACATTTAGACACTTTGGAAGCTGTCTTACATTTAGACACTTTGAAAGCTGTCTTACATTTAGACACTTCGGAAGTTGTCTTACATTTAGGCACTTTGGAAGCTGTCTTACATTTAGACACTTTGGAAGTTGTCTTACATTTAGACACTTTGGAAGTTGTCTTACATTTAGACACTTTGGAAGCTGTCTTACATTTAGACATTTTAGAAGCTGTCTTACATTTAGACACTTTGGAAGTTGTCTTACATTTAGACTCTTTGGAAGCTGTCTTACATTTAGACTCTTTGGAAGCTGTCTTACATTTATACACTTTGGAAGCTGTCTTACATTTAGACACTTTGGAACCTGTCTTACATTTAGACACTTTAGAAGCTGTCTTACATTAGATACTTCGGAAGCTGTCTTACATTTAGACTCTTTGAAAGCTGTCTTACATTTAGACACTTTGGAAGCTGTCTTACATTAGACACTTCGGAAGCTGTCTTACATTAAGACACTTTGGAAGCTGTCTTACATTTAGACACTTTGGAAGCTGTCTTACATTTACACACTTTGGAAGCTGTCTTACATTAGTCACTTTGGAAGCTGTCTTACATTTAGACTCTTTGAAAGCTGTCTTACATTTTCACACTTTGGAAGCTTTTTTACATTTAGACTCTTTGGAAACTGTCTTACATTTAGACACTTTGGAAGCAGTCTTACATTTAGACTCTTTGAAAGCTGTTTTACATTTACAAACTTTGGAAGCTGTCTTAAATTTAGATACTTTGGAAGCTGTCTTACATTTATACACTTTGAAAGCTGTCTTACATTTTGACACTTTGGCAGCTGTCTTACATTTAGACATTTTGAAAGCTGTCTTACATTTACACACTTTGGAAGCTGCCTTACATTTAGACAATTAGGAATTTGTTTTACATTTAGACACTTTGGAAGCTTTCTTACATTTAGACACTTTGGAAGCTGTCTTACATTTAGACACTTCGGAAGCTGTCTTACATTTAGACACTTCGGAAGTTGTCTTACATTTAGGCACTTTGGAAGCTGTCTTACATTTAGACACTTTGGAAGTTGTCTTACATTTAGACACTTTGGAAGTTGTCTTACATTTAGACACTTTGGAAGCTGTCTTACATTTAGACATTTTAGAAGCTGTCTTACATTTAGACACTTTGGAAGTTGTCTTACATTTAGACACTTCGGAAGCTGTCTTACATTTACAAACTTTGGAAGTTGTCTTACATTTAGACACTTTGGTAGCTGTCTTATATTTAGACACTTTAGCTATCTTATATTTAGACACTTTGGAAGCTGTCTTACATTTAGACACTTCGGAAGCTGTCTTACATTTACAAACTTTGGAAGTTGTCTTACATTTAGACACTTTGGAAGCTGTCTTACATTTAGACACTTTGGAAGCTATCTTATATTTAGACACTCTGGAAGCTGTCTTACATTTAGACACTTTGGAAGCTGTCTTACATTTAGACATTTTGAAAGCTGTCTTACATTTAGACACTTTGGAAGCTGTCTTACGTTTAGACACGTTAGAAGCTGTCTTAAATTTAGACACTTTGGAAGCTGTCTTATATTTAGACACTGTGGAAGCTGTCTTACATTAGACACTTTGGAAGCTGTCTTATATTTAGACACTGTGGAAGCTGTCTTACATTTAGACCGGCGGTGTATGCACCAAACTTATGTAGAGACCGTCGCCAAAAACTCTGGTCTCATTAAATGTGCCCTTATGTCTTTATAAATCTCCCTGTATGTTAACTCCGTCAACCATGCGTGTACCCACAGCTATGTATGTCAGTGTCACTCAGACATTATTTACTATTGCTGTCATTACATTCAAACCGAAATCTAAACAAATCTTGACTGGTTGGCTCATCTCTATTCTATACACGTTGCATCTATTATACATCATATATCAGTACACTGCTGTATATATTGTATATCTGTACACACTGCATCTATTATACCTCGTACCTCACATATCAGTACACTGCTGTATATACTATATACCTGTACACACTGCATCTATTATACCTCTTACCTCACATATCAGTACACCGCTGTATATACTGTATATCTGTACACACTGCATCTATTATACCTCACATATCAGTACACTGCTGTATATACTATATATCTGTACAAACTACATCTATTATACCTCGTACCTCACATATCAGTACACTGCTGTATACACTATATATCTGTACACACTGCATCTATTATACCTCGTACCTCACATATCAGTACACTGCTGTATATACTGTATCTGTACACACTGCCTCTATTATACCTCGTACCTCACATATCAGTACACTGCTGTATACACTATATATCTGTACACACTGCATCTATTATACCTTGTACCTCCCATGTCAGTACTTCTGTATACACTATATATCTGTACACACTGCCTCTATTATACCTCATACCTCACATGTCAGTACACTGCTGTATATACTATATATATGTACACACTGCCTCTATTATACCTCGTACCTCACATATCAGTACACTGCTGTATATACTATATATCTGTACACACTGCATCTATTATACCTCATACCTCACATTTCAGTACACTGCTGTATACACTATATATCTGTACACACTGCCTCTATTATACCTCATACCTCACATGTCAGTACACTGCTGTATATACTATATATCTGTACACACTGCATCTATTATACCTCGTACCTCACATGTCGGTATTTCTGTATATACTGTATGTCTGTACACACTGCATCTCTTAGACCTCGTACCTCACATATAAGTAAGTACACTGCTGAGTATACTATTAGAGATGAGTGAATCAAAGTTGACGAAGTGGAATTCAATCTGAATTTCAGGAAAAATTTGATTTGCCCGGAAGTCGAATTTCCTTGCACTTTGTGGCAACAAACCATATTTTTTCTAAATGGGTGCTGCACATGTTAGAAAGAGGAAGAAAGAAATCCAGGAATGAGGGATCACCCATAATGCCATGCAGACAGCCAATCAGCAGCTAGCCAGCCCATGTGATGTCACAGCCCTATAAAAAGTCTCTTCCTGCCCTTTCTCTGCCATTTTACAGTGAACTTAGGAGGGAGAGACATTACAGGAACTAGGGACAGTGATTAGGAAAGACTTTATAAAAAAAAAATTACTATTGAGCAGTTCAGGGAAAGATTACACCATGCATAAAAAAAATATGTTTTGTCTGCTACTGGGAAAAAAAACATTAGTTTTATACTAAATCGAGTGTGCAGATTACAAATCCGAAGTCAGAATTGTTGTAACACATCACAAAATTTTGCTATGCATAAGTATGTCTAAATGAATTAAGCACTTGGAAAGCACTTCATAATTTTGAACAGAACAAGTTTTACTACAACAATTACCTGATCTATATAAAAGTTTGTGCAGTAAACAGTGTATGAAAATGTAATGGAATAACAAAATTTCAAAAAGTCTAGTTTTTCAGTTTAAAAGTCTTACTTGAGCGAGGCCCAGTGCTGCTAAATGTGCTTCAGGCATCTGCTTTTGCATTTGTGAATTATCATATTTTCCTGTTGCAAAAACCAGCAGTAGTCCTCCATCATGTTGGGATTCCAGCGGCCTTGATACCTGTTCTCCATTGTAGAAATATCTTTATGGAACGGCTCTCCATGTTTGTCACTTACGTGTCCCAAATTGGGTGCGAAAAAGTCAAGATGGGAATGTAAGAAATGCACTTTCAAAGAAATTCGGCAGCCAAGTTGTTCACATGCTGTAAGCATGTTGTCTACTAATTCAGCAGAGTCTGCAGCTCGTCTGTTCCGAAGGAAGTTCTGCACTACTAGCACAAATGCATCCCAAGCTGCAAGATGCACTCGCTTTGTCAAATTCTTGCTCTGATCATAAGTAGTGTATTTGCCACATATGTAGCTGAAATTGCCTGGATCGTTAACACATTTGCATTTATCCATCTTAAGTTTCAAAACTGATAGCACTATAACAGATCACTTTATCAAAATCTGTCCATCCTGCCTTATATAGTTACTGCTGACATCAACCTGAGTGCGACCAAACAGGTCTGGACATGTCCATTGGAATATCTCCAATATAATAGGAGAGAATATTTAAAAGAAGAAAAACTGCTACAAGAGGACATAGTTTTAAATTAGAGGGGCAAAGGTTTAAAAGTAATATCAGGAAGTATTACTTTACTGAGAGAGTAGTGGATGCATGGAATAGTCTTCTTGCAGAAGTGGTAGCTGCAAATACAGTGAAGGAGTTTAAGCATGCATGGGATAGGCATAAGGCCATCCTTCATATAAGATAGGGCCGGGGGCTATCCATAGTACTCAGTATATTGGACAGACTAGATGGGCCAAATGGTTCTTATCTGCCGACACATTCTATGTTTCTATGTTTCTATAATGCATTAATATTATAACTGAATAGGCTTTGCATGTTTAGCTTAAAATCTAGACTGGAGTGTAACTGGCTTTTGATCTGCACTGAAAAATAAAGGTAACATTTTAATCGAGCTGGACTTCTTTTTCTCCTTTACTTAAGTTATGCTGTGGTTCCCAGAATGGTCCGTGCTCGGTGCAACAGGGTTTGAGCACGCCTGCCTTTTTCTTTTTTCTTAAAATCTAGACGTGTCAAGCAAATTCCGAGTTCAAATGTAAAGCCTGGGTAATAGGAGCTATTCTACTACACCTAGCTGCACTAATTGGGGTTAAAAAAAAGATCTATTACTACACATTTTAGGTTGTTTATATTCTTTTATACATCAGTAATTCCATTAGTCTTTAATTCTGTTATTGGGGTGAAACTGCGGTCAAATTCTACAGAATTTTGAAGGGGGGGTTAACCGTGTTTTATACATAATTCAATCTGTTAATCCTTGGTTGTGTAATTAGCATGAAATCAAATCCTGGCTCTCTCCTCGCCAACTGAAAATCAGAACCATGGTCATCAACAACGGAAAGAACTTCTTATTGGTGGTGCATCGAGGAGAGCTGACCCATGCACCCTGCATGGCACACTTCTTTAATCTGGTTATAAAGTGGTTCATTAAGTCTTCTACTCAACTGCAAGTGGCCTGGAAACTTTCCATGCACTTCCTCCTCTTACACTGCAAAGCACTTCCTCCTTGAGCGGCAAAGGCAGAATAGCGTTCCCCTGATATGTGACGTTTCCTCCCATTGGAACTCCACCATCCACATGTTGGACCGACTATATGAGCAGAGGAAGGCCATAAACTATTTCTTGATGATGCAGGAGGACAGGAGCACTCCTTTGTGTAACTTCGACGTGAGCCAGTGGCAGCTCATGAGTTACAACTGCCGTTTGCTCAGGCCCTTTGAGGAGACCACTTTATTTTTCAGTCACCAATACTCCGGTATGAATAACTGAGGCAGATCTACCGCCAGTGCAGGGCTTTATTAAGACCATATAACAAAATAATAGCAAAGACAGGTGCACTCTGCGGTCTTACTAAACCCTCAAACTGATTTTAAAGTTGAGAGATTAGTCAACATGTCCTACAGTGTAGGACATGTCTAAGCCTGGGCACCACGCCAAGGTTTCTCAAGTAGCCCGGGACCTAACACTCTCCTAACTGAGCCGTATGGGCAATACCAGGAGCCAGTGGGCAAATTACAGGAGCATGAGGCCGACTCACAAACAACTCACCAGTTACCTCCAGCATGTAACCATGCTTGCAGTGGGAGGAGGGAGGAGTCTGCGAGTCCCACTCAAGACTGGCTGATATAGCCCAGGCCTCACAGGTGCACCAAAATGTGACCTGTAGATGGAAAACAGGCACATTTAAATTGGAGTTTATACACCTCCAGGAATCTCTATATATACAAACTGAAAAGACTAGCGTGGTATTAGCAGGAGGTGCTCAAACCCACATGCAGTCGTGCATATATATAGGGGAGCAAATCCTGCACTTGTGGCCCGTTGCTAATGGCGATCCCCAGCAAAAATGCATACGGTGGAGGATGCCCGCAGCGAACTACAAGTACCACAATAGACATCCTACACAAGGTAGCAATTGTGTGGATGTCATAATCAATATAACAATATAACAAAATAATAGCAAAGACAGGTGCACTCTGCGGTCTTACTAAACCCTCAAACTGATTTTAAAATTGAGAGATTAGTCAACATGTCCTACAGTGTAGGACATGTCTAAGCCCGGGCACCACGCCAACACTCTCCTAACTGAGCCCTATGGGCAATACCAGGAGCCAGTGGGCAAATTACAGGAGCATGAGGCCGACTCACAAACAACTCACCAGTTACCTCCAGCATGTAACCATGCTTGCAGTGGGAGGAGGGAGGAGTCTGCGAGTCCCACTCAAGACTGGCTGATATAGCCCAGGCCTCACAGGTGCACCTAAATGTGACCTGTAGATGGAAAACAGGCACATTTAAATTGGAGTTTATACACCTCCAGGAATCTCTATATATACAAACTGAAAAGACTAGCGTGGTATTAGCAGGAGGTGCTCAAACCCACATGCAGTCGTGCATATATATAGGGGAGCAAATCCTGCACTGGTGGCCCGTTGCTAATGGCGAACCCCAGCAAAAATGCATATGGTGGAGGATGCCCCCAGCGAACCACAAGTACCACAATAGACATCCTACACAAGGTAGCAATTGTGTGGATGTCATAATCAATATAACAATATAACAAAATAATAGCAAAGACAGGTGCACTCTGCAGTCTTACTAAACCCTCAAACTGATTTTAAAATTGAGAGATTAGTCAACATGTCCTACGGTGTAGGACATGTCTTAGCCCGGGCACCATGCCAAGGTTTCTCAAGTAGCCCGGGACCTAACACTCTCCTAACTGAGCCAGTGGGCAAATTACAGGAGCATGAGGCCGACTCACAAACAACTCACCAGTTACCTCCAGCATGTAACCATGCTTGCAGTTAGGAGAGTGTTAGGTCCTGGGCTACTTGAGAAACCTTGGCGTGGTGCCCGGGCTTAGACATGTCCTACACCGTAGGACATGTTGACTAATCTCTCAATTTTAAAATCAGTTTGAGGGTTTAGTAAGACCACAGAGTGCACCTGTCTTTGCTATTATTTTGTTATATTGTTATATTGATTATGACATCCACACAATTGCTACCTTGTGTAGGATGTCTATTGTGGTACTTGTGGTTCGCTGCAGGCATCCTCCACTGTATGCATTTTTGCTGGGGATCGCCATTAGCAACGGGCCACAAGTGCAGGATTTGCTCCCCTATATATATGCACGACTGCATGTTGGTTTGAGCACCTCCTGCTAATACCACGCTAGTCTTTTTAGTTTGCTTTATTAAGACCAGCGTCTAAAACGCCGATCTTAATAAATGTGCCCCAACATTTTTAATTACATACAATTACAAAAGTATTCAGATCCAGGTGCTAGTTTGAAAACTGTAAAATATTTTTTGTGGGAGAGCCCCTTTAACATCTGGATTAACATCTAATCTGCTCACTTCTCTGTGTAATGCCCACAATTACTAATGTTGCCTCTGCCGTGTGCTACAGAGTGACCTGTTTATCCATGTCCTGTGCTGAGGCATCCATGAAGAGCAGACAGTCTCCACCCAACAGCTCAGAAAAAATTCAGGATTGCAGCCAGAAAAACTACTAAAAATGCCAGATACAAGTTATGTAATAGTCAGAAATAGGCTACTTTCACACAAACAAGTTTTTCATATGGGTGCAATGCTTGAATTCAATTGCATCCATATTGAATCCTGACCCATTCATTTCTATGGGTCTGTGTAAATGAGTCTTGTTTTCCACGCATCATCTCTGTGTTATGTGAAAATCTCAGCATGTTCTATATTCTGCATTTTTCACATAGCCCAAATCCCTTAGGCTTCTTTCACATGAACGTCACGTGTGAGGGCCGGACAAGATGCGGGTGCGTTGCGGGAAAATGCACAATTTTTCCGCGCGAGTCAAAAAGCATTTTGCACACGCGTGAGAAAAATCTGCATGTTTGGTACCCAGACCCAAACCCAGACTTCTTCACAGAAGTTCAGGTTTGGGATCGGTGTTGTGTAGATTTTATTAATACTATATTTTCTTAATACAGAATGCTAAGTAAAATAGGGATGGAGGGGTTAAAAAAAAAATTATAATTAAACTCACCTCATCCACTTGTTCGTGCATCCCCGCTTGTCTTTTTTCTTCTTCTTTGAGGACCTGGGAGGAAAAGGACCTTTGGTGACATCACTGAGCTCATCACATGGTCCATCACCATGGTGATGGACCATGTGATGGACCATGTGATGAGCGCAGTGACGTCACCAAAGTTACTTTTCCTCCCAGGTCCTCAAAGAAGAAGAAAAAACAAGCCGGGCTGCGAGAACAAGTGGATGAGGTGAGTTTAATTATTATATATATTTTTTAAACCCTCAATCCTAATTTACTTAGCATTCTATATTAAGAATGCTATTATTTTCCCTTATAACCATGTTATAAGGGAAAATAATAAAGATAAGGTCCCCATCCTGATGGTCACCTAGCAAGCATGCGTGAAAATCGCACCGCATCAGCACTTGCTTGCGGATACTTGCGATTTACCCTGAGCTCCATTCACTTCTATGGGGCCTGCGTTGCTTGAAAAACGCACAATATAGAGCATGCTGCAATTTTTACGCAACACACAAATGATGCGTGAAAATTACCGCTCATGTGCACAGCCCCATTAAAGTGAATGGGTCCGGATTCAGTGCGGGTGCAATGCGTTCACCTCACGCATTGCACCCGGGCGGAATTATTATTATTATTATTTATTATTAAAGCGCCATTTATTCCATAGCGCTATACATATGAGAAGAGGTATACATACATAATACAGACAATTGCACTAATCATAAACAAGACGAGTTACAAACTGGTACAGAAGGTGAGAGGGCCCTGCCCGTGAGGCTTACAATCTACATGGTATGGGAGAAGGACACAGTAGGTGTGGGTGAAGTTGGTCATGGTGGTATGGAGTCAGCAGGGTCAGTGGTTGTAGGCTTGTCTGAAGAGATGGGTTTTCAGGTTTCTTTTGAAGGATTCCACTGTAGGTGAGTGTCTGATATGTTGCGGTAGCGAGTTCCAGAGTATGGGGAATGCACGGGAGAAATATTGGAGGCGATTGTGGGAAGAGGCGATAAGAGGAGAGGAGAGAAGGAGGTCTTGTGAGGATCGGAGAGTGCGTTTGGGGGTGTATCGGGAAAGTAGCTCAGAGATGTAGGGAGGGGACAGGTTATGGACGGCCTTGTATGTATTTGTTAGTACTTTGAAGTGAATTCACTGGGCAATGGGGAGCCAGTGAAGGGATTGGCAGAGGGGAGAGGCAGAGGAGTAATAGGGTAAGAGGTGGATTAGTCGGGCAGCAGAGTTGAGGATAGATTGGAGGGGTGCGAGAGTGCTAGATGGAAGGCCACAGAGGAGAGTGTTGCAGTAGTCTAGGCGGGAGATGATGAGGGCATGTACAAGCATTTTCGCAGATTCAAAGTTAAGGAAAGCACGGATGCGGGAGATGTTTTTGAGTTGGAGGCGGCAGGTGGTGGAAAGTGCTTGGATGTGCGGTCTGAAGGAGAGGGCAGAATCCAAGGTCACTCCAAGGCAGCGGACTTGGTTGACCGGGGAGAGTGTGCAGCCATTGATCTTGATAGATAGGTCTATTGGGGGGGTTGAGCAAGATTTGGGAAAGAGGATGAATTCTGTTTTATCCATGTTAAGTTTTAGAAAGCGAGAGGAGAAGAAGGATGATATAGAAGATAGACATTGTAGGATTCTGGATAGTAAGGTGGTGATGTCTGGACCAGAGAGGTAGATTTGTGTGTCGTCAGCGTAGGAGTGATACTGAAAGCCATGGGACTCTATGAGCTGTCCCAGGCCAAAAGTGTAGATAGAGAAGAGCAGGACAGAGCCTTGCGGGACACCAACAGAGAGGGAATGAGACAAGGAGGTGGTGCGGGAGTGGGAGACGCTAAACGTCCGGTCTGTGAGGTATGATGTGATCCAGGAGAGGGCCAGGTCAGTGATGCCAAGAGATGAGAGAGTTTGCAACAGAAGGGAGTGGTCAACAGTGTCGAAGGCAGAGGACAGGTCAAGGAGAAGGAGGACAGAGTATTGTTTCTTGGTTTTGGCTGTCAGTAGGTCATTGGTGACTTTGGTGAGGACAGTCTCAGTCGAATGGTGGGTCTGGAAGCCAGATTGTAGGCGGTCAAAGAGGGAGCAGGAAGAAAGGTGAGAGGACAGTTCAGAATGGACATGTTGTTCAAGTAGCTTTGAGGCATACGTAAGCAGTAAAATGGGGCGATAACTGGACAAAGAAGATGGGTCAAGTGAAGGCTTTTTGCGGATGGGTGTAATGGTAGCATGTTTAAAAGCAGAGGGGAAGACACCAGAGGTTAGTGATAGGTTGAAGAGATGAGTTAGGGCTGGGATAAACACTGTGGTGAGGTTAGGGATGAGGTGGGATGGGATTAGGTCAAGTGCACAGGTGGTGAGATGTGATCTGGAGAGTAGAGTGGAGAGTTTTTCTTGGTGGAGATGCAGGATTTGGGAGAAGAGGACCGAGCAGTTGTGTAGAGAGTCTTTGGGGACTGTGTAGGAATTCTCACCTGTGTGAAAGGGGCCTTAGAAGTGTATGGGGCTTCCATGAAAAATGCATTGCATCCAGATGCAAAGCGTTTTGACTGATAGTTGCTAGTGGATGTAGTTTGTTATTCTACTTTTTTTTTCATGCGCATGAAAAACACACCAAAACTGATAGCATCCGCGTGAAAAAATATAAAAAAAAAAGAAAACACTGAATGAAATCGCAGAGAAAACTGCACTTGTGTTAGAAACAATCATTTTTTTCCTGAACAGATCCGGACATAATCTGTATCATTCTTGTGAAAGAAGCCATAGTGTTATATTGCATGTACACATATGAAAAATAAACTGAAACCACAATTATACAAATATTATATTCAGATTCAGAATAATTTAAAGATATTGTCTAAGATTATAACAAACTGGGGCAAAGGCAGGTAACGGTATAAAATAACAAATGAAGCACCACAATGACAACTTGTGACCACTGTGGCCAATCACTGGCCTCAGCTTTACAATTTCCTGCCTTTGTCCTAATGTGGTCTCATCTCAGAAATCTCCATTTGTAAGGGTGAGAGATTTAGGCTAGCAACATATGGTTCATGCCCGATATCTAGTGGATGCCATAGTCTTAGGTCTACTAATCAGGTCTTAAAAATTAAAACAAATCACAGCCTGGCTTAATGTTATTAGATGTTTCCTTTATTTCTTATTGTACTTGCAGATAAATCTGACTGTGGTCACAGAGTTTCTCCTCTTAGGATTTCAAGGCAGACAACTTATGAGAAATCTTCTATTTCTTCTGTTCCTTGTTGTTTTTGTTGCCACAATATTTGGGAACCTCCTGATCTTCATCCTGGTGTCCACCACCAAGAACCTCCACACCCCAATGTATTTCTTCATCTCACAACTGTCCATCAGTGACATCTTATTATCCACAAATATTGTCCCCAACCTGCTCCACATCCTACAGAATAATGGAGGAACCGTCAGTTTTATTGGTTGTATGACTCAGTTTTATTTTATGGCTGGCACAAATTCATTTGAATGTCTTCTTCTCGCCGTGATGTCTTATGACAGATATGTGGCCATCTGTAATCCCCTCCTTTACTCCTCTGTCATAACAAATAGATTTTGTGTTACATCATTCATTATTATTTGGTTGATGGGTAATGTTATTTCATTCATTATTACGATAACATCATCAAAACTAAACTTTTGTGGGTCAAATATCATCGACCATTTATTCTGTGACCTTGTCCCCTTACTAGACCTGTCCTGTTCTGACACCTTCTCTGTTCACTTGGAGATTTTTGTTTTGGGAGCTCCAACTTTAATGGTCCCAACCTCAATCATTGTAGTGTCTTACACCTACATTGTGATATCAGTCTTAAGGATCCCATCCAGTACTGGTAGACAGAAAGCCTTCTCCACCTGTAGCTCCCACCTCATTGTGGTCTCCATTTTTTACTGGACTATATTTAGTGTTTATGTTTTCCCTAAGAGAGAAGAAACTTGGGTCAGTAGTAAGATCCTCTCTCTGCTGTATACTGTATTTACTCCATTTATTAACCCTATTATATACAGTCTGAGGAATAAAGACATTAAGAAAGCCGTACAGGAAACATTACATAAACACATATCCCGTAATAAACATTAATACACATTTAGAGACAAGCAAATCACTAAAAATTTTAATTGTTCAACCGATTTGATTTGAGTGCAAATTGACTCTACCCAAATCAAAAGTGCTCTAACTGGCCTGAAAGTTTTTGTATAACACTAGTCTGATAGGACCCGTATTCTCTCTTTTTTAGTTTAGTTTCTCAATCTCTCAGATTTATATGCAACTTGAGATCTTACAAAATAAGGGTGGAATTTGATTAAATTAGAATTGATTTGCTCATCTCTAATTAATGCTGAGCAGCTCACTAGTGATCAGCGGATCTGGATTTCAGGATTAATTTGATTCGCCCCAAAGCCGAATTTACTCCTGCTTTGTGGTAGCGAATTGATTTAACCTGAAATAGTGTAAAAAAATAAATAAATGCGACGGCTACCATCTTGCTTGAAGATCTTGCACAAAATCCCATGCGTCCTGTCGACTGGACTTTAATTTCTATTATGACGGATCAAAGTCTTGATCTTGACTAATTTCTTCTGATCTTCCTATGATGTCAAACATGGAGAAATGTAAGCATTTAAAATAGACGTTTAAATATTGCCAAAGGTGCACCTCAAAATATCTCAAGTCACATTAACTATACTTTCAGAAGCTAAACTATAACATCATTTTATGGAACTTTCCAAGTTTTTTTTAACCTTTTAAGTACAGGTATGGCATGATGTCCTGGTACTTATAGACAAATGACGTACCTGTACGCCCTGTGTAGTTCCGATCACCGCCGCGCAGCAGGCACCCTGGGACAATGCGCGGGTGTGTCAATTCAGACCTGCGGTTTGCGGCATTTACGGGTCGTTGCGACGGTGATAGGCAGTGCCATTGGGTCCCCGTGCGGCTGTAATGAAGACCCGATGGAATGGAAGGCAGCGCAATGCCTTCCTTAGGCATTGGCGCTGCCTTCCGGTGAAGAGCCTGTGAGGTCCAGCCCCCTGGATCTCACAGGCAGGAAGCTGTATGAGTAATACACACTGTATTACTCATACAGCCAATGCATTCCAATACAGAAGTATTGGAATGTATTGTAAAGGGGATCAGACCCCCAAAAGTTGAAGTCCCAAAGTAGGACAAAAAAATTAAGAAGAAAAAAAGTTGAAAAAATAAAGTTTCAAGTAGAAAAAAAAAAAAAATTCCCCCAAATAAAGTAAAAAAAAAATGGAAAAAAATAGGGGAAAAAAAAAAGTTTACATATTAGGTATTGCCGCGTCCGTATCGACCATCTCTATAAACATATCACATGAGCTAACACCTCAGATGAACACTATAAATAATAAAAAATAAAAACTGTGCTAAATAAACATTTTTTTATCACCTTACATCACTAAAAGTACAACAGCAAGCGGTCAAACTAGTACCAATCTAACTGTCACCTCATCCCTCAAAAAATGAGCCCCTACCTAAGACAATCGCCCAAAAAATAAAAAAAACTATGGCTCAGAATATGGAGACACTAAAACATATTTTTTTTTGTTTTAAAAAGCTGTTATCGTGTAAAACTTAAGTAAATTTAAAAAAGTATACATATTGGGTATTGCCGCGTCCGTAATAACATGCTCTATAAAAATATCACATGACCAAACCCCTCAGGTGAACACCGTAAAAAAATAAAAATAAAAACTGTAAAAAAAGCTATTTTTTGTCACCTTACATCACAAAAAGTGTAATAGCAAGCGATCAAAAAGTCATACACAACCCAAAATAGTGCCAATCAAACCCTTCATCTCATCCCTAAAAAAATAAGCCACTAGACAAGACAGTCACCCAAAAAATAAATAAAACTATGGCTTTCAGAATGTGGAGACACTAAAGAAAAGTAGTCCTATTAGGTATTGTCGCGTCCGGGACAACCTGCTCTACAAAAATACCACATGATCTAACCTGTCAGTTGAATGTTGTAAATAACAAAAAATAAAATTGGTGCCAAAACAGCTATTTCTTGTTACCTTGCCTCACAAAAAGTGTAATATAGAGCAACCAAAAATCATATGTACCCTAAAATAGTACCAACAAAACTGCCCCCCTATCCCGTTGTTTCTAAAATGGGGTCACTTTTTGGGAGTTCCTACTCTAGGGGTGCATCTGGGGGGCTTCTAATGGGACATGGTGTCAAAAAACCAGTCCAGCAAAATCTGCCTTCCAAAAACCGTATGGCATTCCTTTCCTTCTGCGCCCTGCCGTGTGCCCGTACAGCAGTTTACGACCACATATTGGGTGTTTCTGTAAACTACAGAATCAGAGCCATAAATATTGAGTTGTGTTTGGCTGTTAATCTTTGCTTTGTAATTGGGAAAAAATTATTAAATTGGGAAAATCTGCCAAAAAAGTGAAATTTTGAAATTTTATCTCTATTTTCCATTAATTCTTGTGGAACACCTAAAGGGTTAACAAAATTTCTAAAATCAGTTTTGAATACCTTGAGGGGTGTAGTTTCTAGAATCAGGTCATTTTTGGGTGGTTTCTATTATGTAAGCCTCACAAAGTGACTTTAGACCTGAACTGGTCCTTAAAAAGTGGGTTTTTGAAAATTTCTGAAAAATTTCAAGATTTGCTTCTAAACTTCTAAGCCTTGTAACATCCCCAAAAAATAAAATGGCATTCCCAAAATGATCCAAACATGAAGTAGACATATGGGGAATGTAAAGTAATAACTCATTTTGTAGATATTACTATGTATTATAGAAGTAGAGAAATTGAAACTTGAAAATTGAAAATTTTGGGTAAATTTGGTATTTTTCTATAAATAAAAATGTTTTTTTTTTACTCCATTTTACCAGTGTCATGAAGTACAATATGTGACGAAAAAACAATCTCAGAAGCATTTTAAAGTTATCAGCACTTAAAGTGACACTGGTCAGATTTGCAAAAAATGGCCTGGTCCTTAAGGTGAAAATGAGCCCGGTCCTTAAGGGGTTTAAGGCACAGTCAACTTGGTGCATGAAAACTTTTGAGCTACTGGGAGTGTGGTGAAAAAATTACAGCTGAAATAAACCATTGTCTCTAATATTCTTCTAACATTTCATATTCTTGAAATCTAGAAGTGACTTAAACCTTGATGTACACCACTTATAACCCTGGACCTTTCTGAATAGGAATCATTGACCACAACTCTCTGGACACGGTCCTTCAGCCAGTTTTCAATCCAATTACAAACTATACTTTCCAAAACTATAGACCAAGGATGGCCAACCTTAGCCTCTCCAGCTGTTGTAAAACTACAACTTCCAGCATGCCCAGACTGCCTACAGATTTCAGCCTAGAGCAGGGCATGGTGGGAGTTGTAGTGTTGTACAGCTGGAGAGCCGCAGGTTGGCCATGCCTGCTATAGACCTTATTTTATCTATTAAACGTCTTTGAGGGACAATATCAGAAGCCTTTACAAAATCTAACAACACTACATCCACAGCTGCCCCTTATTCCAGGCTTCTACTCACCTTCTCATAAAAACAAATCAGGTAAGTCACAACTCATGTCCTTGGTGTCAGAGCTGATTGGCCTAGGCGACAGAATCCACACAGCCGATCACTTTCTAAAGTGCATTAAGCAGCAAATATTCTAATGGCTCTCTCTCCACCAAACAAGATGTTCATCGACAATGGCCGCAAGATTGTGTCCTCAGCATTAAACCACTGATCGGTGATTGGCTGCAGCGGTAGCATGCCATATACCAGTAAGTTCCCGCTGCAGTTTGTAAACAAGCAGCCCCATGATGGGAGCACCACTTCCTGTTAATTATCCATCATCTCAGAAGTGCAGTGTAATGACAAGTATTCGCTCCATTCAAGTGAATGAAGCGAGTACTTGTAATTACACTACACCACCGCTACAGAGGAGACGACGGGCAGTGTAATAAACAGGAAGCAGTGTCGCATGGAGAACCACCTCCTCTTCAAACAGCTGATCAATGGGGGTGCTGGGTGTCAGACCCCCGCCTATCTGTTATTGATGACCTATCCTGAGGGTAGGTCATGAATATAAAGAGGATACACATCCCTTTAAAAACTTTTTTGGATGGACATTACATACAGCTCTACAAAACATACGAGTTAATACAGCAACACATACCTCGTATAACCAGAGACGTCTCTTCTCTGATGTAGATTTTCTCTTTCCTCATCTTCTCGATTCAGGTCAGACCTTCATCACGAGTTATTTCAGTGACATCTTCTCTCTGTAGAGTTTGCGCACAGACATCTTAAGTTCCTCACTTTTCTATCATCCTCATCCTGGTGCCCCAACAGAGTTATCCGGCTGCTACCCTAAAAACAGTGCCAATTCTGTGCCCGAATGCACTTAAATACTATACTGTAGAAATAATAGTGCCATACAGACAGTCCCTCTGTAGTAACAATGCTCCCCAAAGTCCCACTAACACTAATAATTCTTACCTGGAGTGCCCTCATTAGTGATGGACGAACATCGGCCGGGATGATTCGCGAACGCAATCGCGCGAACGCGATCAAATGTTCGCAACCACTTTAATGGCAGGAGAACCTGAAAAACCTTCTTGTCATATTTGCAGCCACCAAATACTTACAAGAAGTGCACAAATCGTCCCACAACATGGACAGTGACATTCCAGAGGGGGATCAATGGCAAAAATTCCCACAAAATATATGTATTTTACTCAGTGGCCATTTTTATGCGTCTTAAAGGGAAACTCTCAAAAAAGTGCCATGCTGAAGCCTAGAAAATTTTTATTTTAGGCCACAGGAGTACAGGCCCCAAACATTAGGCATTCACCAGACAGAAAACATCAAGTGATTATTTGGCTGGAGGTATATTAGACGGTCATTGGATATCAATTTTACTTCAGGCCAGTGGAGTACAGACCCCAAACATTAGGCATTCACCGTACAGAAAAGAACAAGTGAGTATGTGGCTGGAGGTATATTAGACGTTCATTGGATATCATTTTTACTGCAGGTCAGTCCAAATACATGTCAAATGCAAATGTTTAAAAGAACTAAAAAATTAAATTTGATTAAAAACATGGCTAACGAAATCCCCCCTCTTGATTAAACCCCAAATGATAATAGGTTGCATTCGATAACACATGGTCGTCACAGGTGTTGAATTCCTCCGAGGCCCCAACATTTAGGCATCTACCTTACAGAAAAGATCAAGTGATTATGTGGCTGGAGGTAGATTAGACAGTCAATGGATATCAATTTTAATGCAGGCTAGTGGACTACAGGCCCCAAAAATTATTCCTTCACCGTACTAAAAAGCACAATATGAGCCCCCTTTCCTCCCCCCTCCTCCCCCCTCCTAAGCTATCCTTATCCCACCTTTCCATCCACAATATCTTCTTAACCTTTAACATTTTGGTACAACATGCCGATTATATATATATATATATGTGCATTGTCAATATACCTGGATACATGGTGTCTTTGTTACTCATGCCAATTGTATTTTCTAACAACAATGTACTACTTGTTCAATTTTCTGCCTTCTTTAAAAGAAAAAAATCTATAAAAAGAGAATTGAAAAGAAAAGAAAAGCACAATTGATAATGTGGCTGGAGGTATATTAGGCATTCACTGTATAACAATTTTTCTGTTGGCCAGTTAGATTACAGGCCCCAAAAATTATTTATTCACCGCACATAAAATATCAAGTGATTATGTGGCTGGAGGTATATTAGACGGTCATTGGATATTAATTTTACTGCAGGCCAGTGTAGTACAGGCCCCAAACATTAGGCATTCACCTGACAGAAAACATCAAGTGATTATGTGGCTGGAGGTATATTAGACGGTCATTGGATATCAATTACTGCAGGCCAGTACAAATACATGTCAAATACATATGTTTATCCCTTTAAGGACCCATGATGTAGCTGTACGTTATAGGTCCGATCCCTAAACATGGCGCCCGCTCGCTATTTAAAATATAAGCCATAAGGCTGATCGCATACATCTTACCTCTCAGATGCTGTGGTCAAATGTGACCACGGCATCTGCGCAGACCGGAACTGGAAGTTGCGCGCTTCTGATCGGGTGACAGCGTTCCCAGGCTGAGATCGGGGTACCTGTTACCTTGATCTAATTGACCGAAGTCTCAAGCCGGCTTCAGAGTCAATTAGATGTATATATCAATACAGGCCACTAGGTGGCAGCCTTGTATTGATATAGTGCAAATGAAGTCTTCAATGATGGCTATTTAGCCATCACTGAATACTATTTGCAATCAATGATTGCCAGTTATTGTCACCCAAAGTGACTTAAAAAAAGTAAAAAAAAGGTTTTTACAAATATAAAAAAAGTTTAAAAACCTAAAAGTTCAAATCACCCCCTTTCCTTAAAATAAAAATATTTAACCAATAAAAAAAATAAACATCATGGGCATCGCTGCGTGTGAAAATGCCCATACTATTAAAATATAACAATATTAATGGCATATGGCAAATGGCGTAGCAGGGGAAAAAAATGAAAAACAGCCAATTTGCCATTTTATGTCACTTCAACTATCCAATAATTTTTTTATACAAAGTGATCAAAAAGTTGCACACACTCAAAAATTGGTATCACTGAAAAGAACAGATCGTCCTACAAAAAACTGAGCCCTCACACAACCCCGTACACATAGGTACAAAAAAGTTATAAGGGTCAGATTATAGTTATGAAAAAGAAATGTTTTTTTCCTCAAAGGTTTAATTTTTTTTTTTTCAGTATTAAAACGCAAGAAAAATTATACAAGTGTGGTATCGATAGACCTCGAGAATAAAGATAACAGGTCAATTTTACCGCATAGAGTACAAGGTAAAAAAAAATAGAAATAAAAACCTTTATCAGAATTGCGTTTTTTCCCAATTGTACCCCATTTAGAATTTTTTTCCTGCTCCCTACTTCATGGTATGCAATCGTAAATGGTGCCATTAGAAAGTACAACTTGTCCTGCAAAAAATAAGCCCTCATAAGTAAAGTTGAGCAGACACCTGGATGTTCGGGTTCGACGGGTGCGGCCGAACGTCAGAAAAAAGTTTGAGTTCGGGACCCGAACTTGAGCCCGAACTTGACACCGAACCCGAACCCCATTGAAGTCAAAGGAACCCAAACTTTTCAGCACTAAAATGGCTGTAAAAATGTCATGGAAAGGGCTAGAGGGCTGCAAATGGCATCAAAATGTGGTTAAGAGCATGGCAAGTGCTCTGCAAACAAATGTGGATAGGGAAATTACTTTAAATAACATAAAATACATAATAATAAAAAATAATCTTGATCTAGGAGGACAAGGTCCATATGGAGTAGGAGGTTGAGGAGGCGGTGGATGTGGCGGTGTAGAAGGAAGCGGTGGTGGAGGAGGAGGAGGTAGCCTACACTGCTTTTTGGTTTTAAATTTTATATTTTTATTTTCAAATTAGGGTACACCCCAAAACATTGGAAAATATAACCTGTGATAACCCCCTCCAGTCGTGCTAAACACACGTTCAGACAATACACTGGTTGCAAGGCAGGCCAGCACCTCCAAGGCGTAAAGGGCAAGCTCAGGCCATGTGCCCAATTTGGAGACCCAGAAGTTGCAGGGGCTGACCCCTGTCAGTCAGTTCTTGTAGGCGTGTGCATACTTACAGCCCCACCATGTCGTATGTCCCCGTGATGTTCACGATCCAATTTGATATCTGCTCTATCAACTTTTGATGTTCTTTTATGCGCCTACCATGGTTATCACGGGTGGCGGGGAATCAGGGTTCAAGGCCGGAGAGTGAGCGTGAGAAAAAGAGAGACCACATCTAAGGGAGGATTTATTTTTTTACATTTAAAATTATAGAGTGGAAATATGGGAGGAATTATTAAACTGTAAAAGTGGACCAACTGAACATTGAATGAAAAGATGTGTCGCGCATCAATTAAGGAAGAATTTATAAAATTTTATTCCCTGTCAACTATTCAGAATAGGGGTTTCTATCCGGCAAAATTAGAAAAATGTCACCTAACAATGTAATTGATGATATTTTTAAATTTATGTTCCTGTCACCTATGTATGCCCCAGTGACATCCACCATCAATTTGGATATCTTCTCTATCAACTTTCGATAATCCAGCAGTCCAACTGCCCCCCGGAACAATGCCAGAAGAGGCCAGTAGCACAAAGGTTAAGAAATGACAAGCTCAGAGTCTTGTCTACAAATGCTCGCAGTCTAGGGAATAAGATCAATGAACTTGAGGCTATAATGGCATCTGAGAATATAGATGTAGTGGCTGTTACTGAGAAGTGGTTCAAGGGGAGTAATGACTGGGATATATCAATACCAGGGTTCTCTCTATACAGGAAAGAGGGAGAAGGCAAGAAGGGGGAGGGGTGGCCCTGTATGTGAAAGATAGCATAAAATCTAATTTGATACAAGTTAGCGAGAACAATTTAGAGTCAGTTTGGGTTACCGTGCAGCTTGATAATCATAAGGTAACTCGTGTAGGTGTGATATATAGACCACCTAGCCAAGTCAAAGAATTAGATGATCTACTAGTTGAGGAAATAGCTAAAATGACATTGAAGTGGGAAGTTATCATTATGGGAGACTTCAATCTTCCAGATGTAAACTGGAAAACCAAAATAGCTAGTTCTGCCAGGAGTACAGATATTCTAAATTCCCTACTGGGATTATCTCTACAGCAAGTACTGGAGGAGCCAACCCGGAAGGAGGCCATTTTAGATTTAGTATTCACAAATGGGAATTTGGTATCTGATATTACTGTAGGGGAAAGCTTGGGATCTAGTGATCACCAGTCAGTGTGGTTTACTATAAGTACAATGACTGAGTCACACCACACAAAAACAAAAGTTTTAGATTTTAGAAAAACTGACTTTTCTAAAATTAGATTAGTGGTATACGAGTCCCTATCAGACTGGAACAGTTTCATTGGAGTCCAGGAGAAATGGGACTACTTAAAAGTGGCACTATTGAAGGCAACAGAAAATTGCATTAGGCTTGTCAGTAAAAGCAAAAAAAGGAAGAGACCACTGTGGTACTCAGCAGAAGTGCCCAAAATCATTAAAAACAAAAAGATAGCATTTAGGAATTATAAAAAAAAAAGAAAATGAGGATGACAGACAAATTTATAAGATTAGGCAGAGAGAGGCCAAACAAGTTATAAGAGCTTCTAAAGCACAGGCAGAAGAGAAATTAGCTCAGTCAGGAAAAAAAGGTGATAAGACATTCTTCAGATACATAAATGAAAAAAGGAAACTAAAACAAGGAATTACCAAATTAAAAACAAAAGAAAAGGAAGGTATATGGAAGAAGATAAAGAACTAGCTGACTGCCTCAATGAATACTTCTGTTCAGTTTTTACAAAGGAAAATGAAGGAGAAGGACCTCAGTTAGGAAAGAAGACTAATAAATCTTTTGATGCATGAGTCTTTACAGAGGAAGAGGTTCTAAGTCAGCTGTCTAAAATTAATACAAATAAGTCACAGGGGCCTGATGGGATACACCCAAAGCTATTAAAAGAGCTCAGCGGTGAACTAGCAAAACCATTAACAGATTTATTTAACCAATCACTGGCAACAGGAGTCGTCCCAGAAGATTGGAAATTAGCAAATGTTGTGCCCATTCACAAGAAAGGTAGTAGGGAGGAATCGGGCAACTATAGGCCAGTAAGCCTGACATCAATAGTGGGGAAATGAATGGAAACCATACTTAAGGAGAGGATTGTGGAACATCTAAAATCCCATGGATTGAAAGATGAAAAACAGCATGGGTTTACTTCAGGGAAATCATGTCAAACTAATCTTATTGATTTTTCTGATTGGGTGACTAAAATAATAGATGGAGGAGGTGCAGTAAAAATCGCTTATCTAGACTTTAGTAAGGCTTTTGATACTGTCCCACATAGAAGGCTTATCAATAAAGTGCAGTCTTTGGGCTTGGACTCCCATATTGTTGAATGGATTAGGCAGTGGCTGAGGGACAGGCAACAGAGGGTTGTAGTCAATGGAGTATATTCAGACCAAGGTCTTGTTACCAGTGGGGTACCACAGAGATCTGTTCTTGGACCCATATTGTTTAATATCTTTATCAGCGAAATTGCAGAAGGCCTCGATGGTAAGGTGTGTCTTTTTGCTGATGACACAAAGATTTGTAACAGGGTTGATGTTCCTGGAGGGATACACCAAATGGAAAAGGACTTAGGAAAACTAGAGGAATGGTCAAAAATCTGGCAACTAAAATTTAATGTTGATAAGTGTAAGATAATGCACTTGGGGCGTAAAAACCCAAGAGCAGAATATAAAATCAGTGATACAGTCCTAATCTCAGTATCTGAGGAAAGGGATTTAGGGGTCATTATTTCAGAAGACTTAAAGGTAGGCAGACAATGTCATATAGCAGCAGGAAATGCTAGCAAAATGCTTGGGTGTATAGGGAGAGGAATTACCAGTAGAAAGAGGGAGGTGCTCATGCCGCTCTACAGAGCACTAGTGAGACCTCATTTGGAGTATTGTGCTCAGTACTGGAGACCATATCTCCAGAAGAATATTGATACTTTGGAGAGAGTTCAAAGAAGAGCTACTAAACTGGTACATGGATTGCAGGATAAAACTTACCAGGAAAGATTAAAGGACCTTAACATGTATAGCTTGGAAGAAAGACGAGACAGAGGGGATATGATAGAAACTTTTAAATACATAAAGGGAATCAACAAGGTAAAAGAGGAGAGAATATTTAAAATAAGAAAAACTGCTACAAGAGGACATAGATTTAAATTAGAGGGGCAAAGGTTTAAAAGTAATATCAGGAAGTATTACTTTACTGAGAGAGTAGTGGATGCATGGAATAACCATCCTTCATATAAGATAGGGCCAGGGGCTATCCATAATATTTAGTATATTGGGCAGACTAAATGGGCCAAATGGTTCTTATCTGCCGACATATTCTATGTTTCTATGTTTCTATGTTTTCTGAGCCTACCATGTTGATCACGGTTATCGGCGAATCAGGGTTCCACGCCGGAGAGGGAGAGTAAGAAAAAGAGACCAAATTTATATTCCCGCGGACACCTGGGGTGTCTGAGAAACTCAAAAGAATTTTTAATAAACATCACATCCCTGTCTGCTTTAAACCCAGCAACACACTGAGGCAACAACTGGTTCACCCAAAAGACCCAATGCTTAAACACAAGATGGACAACATTGTGTATGCAGTCCAGTGTAATGAGGAATGCTCAAAACTGTATATCCGTGAAACAAAACAACAACTATATCAGCGTATGGCTCAGCATAGAGGAGCCAAAACCTCTGGTCAAGATTCAGCCGTGTAATTACATCTAAAAGAAACAGGTCACACCTTTGAAGACAGTCAAGTACGTGTTTTGGATAAGGAGGCCGATTGGTACAAACGAGGTGTGAAGGAGGCCATCTGCGTAAAAATGGAGAAGCCAAGCTTGAATAGAGGCGGGGGGGGGGGGGGGGGGTTAGACATCTATTGTCTGCCACATACAATGCTGTCTTGACACCATTTTCTGGGAGGTCATTATCACCTACTGACTTCAATTAGGATAATGGAATCAACACCTTAGACGACATGTTGGGTATAATGACCTCTGACCCCATGCTGGGTATAATTACCAGATGTTGATTCAGTAACATATATATTCCCAGAGAATTCTTGTACAGTCACTCAGAATTGAGAAAGCTCGTTGGAAGAATGAGTGAAACGTTTTCAAGAAATCTACAGTTGCCTTGATTTATTCTTTACAGATATAACATGACCTGGATAAATGAGAACCTTCACAGACATATAGCAGTGGTACTTCACACCCAAATTTTTTTGAATTTCAACTGAAAATGTAACTGACAATTATTATTTTTTTAACCTGTCTACTAGGTATAACAGTGGTACTTGACACCCAAAAATTGTTGAATTTCAACTGAAAATGTAACTGACAAAGTAGTGAAATTTCAAACCGGATTCCCAAAAAGTTGGGACTCTAAACAAATTGTGAATAAAAACTGAATGCAATGATGTGGAGATGGCAAATGTCAATATTTTATTTGTAATAGAACGTAGATGACAGATCAAATGTTTAATCCGAGTAAATGTATCATTTTAAAGGAAAAATACGTTGATTCAAAATTTCACGGTGTCAACAAATCCCAAAAAAGTTGGGACAAGTAGCAATAAGAGGCTGGAAAAAGTAAATTTGAGCATAACGAAGAGCTGGAAGACCAATTAACACTAATTAGGTCAATTGGCAACATGATTGGGTATAAAAAGAGCTTCTCAGAGTGGCAGTGTCTCTCAGAAGCCAAGATGGGTAGAGGATCACCAATTCCCACAATGTTGCGCAGAAAGATAGTGGAGCAATATCAGAAAGGTGTTACCCAGCGAAAAATTGCAAAGACTTTGCATCTATCATCATCAACTGTGCATAACATCATCCGAAGATTCAGAGAATCTGGAACAATCTTTGTGCGTAAGGGTCAAGGCCGTAAAACCATACTGGATGCCCGTGATCTCCGGGCCCTTAAACGACACTGCACCACAAACAGGAATGCTACTGTAAAGGAAATCACAGAATGGGCTCAGGAATACTTCCAGAAACCATTGTCAGTGAACACAATCCACCGTGCCATCCGCCGTTGCCAGCTGAAACTCTACAGTGCAAAGAAGAAGCCATTTCTAAGCAAGATCCACAAGCTCAGGTGTTTTCACTGGGCCAGGGATAATTTAAAATGGAGTGTGGCAAAATGGAAGACTGTTCTGTGGTCAGACGAGTCACGATTCAAAGTTCTTTTTGGAAATCTGGGACGCCATGTCATCCGGACCAAAGAGGACAAGGACAACCCAAGTTGTTATCAACGCTCAGTTCAGAAGCCTGCATCTCTGATAGTATGGGGTTGCATGAGTGCGTGTGGCATGGGCAGCTTGCATGTCTGGAAAGGCACCATCAATGCAGAAAAATATATTCAGGTTCTAGAACAACATATGCTCCCATCCAGACGTCATCTCTTTCAGGGAAGACCCTGCATTTTTCAACAAGATAATGCCAGACCACATTCTGCATCAATCACAACATCATGGCTGCGCAGGAGAAGGATCCGGGTACTAAAATGGCCAGTCTGCAGTCCAGATCTTTCACCTATAGAGAACATTTGGCGCATGATAAAGAGGAAGTTGCAACAAAGAAGGCCCAAGACGATTGAACAGTTAGAGGCCTGTATTAGACAAGAATGGGAGAGCATTCCTATTTCTAAACTTGAGAAACTGGTCTCCTCGGTCCCCAGACGTCTGTTGAGTGTTGTAAGAAGAAGGGGAGATACCACACAGTGGTGAAAATGGCCTTGTCCCAACTTTTTTGGGATTTGTTGACACCATGAAATTATGATTCAACATATTTTTCCCTTAAAATGGTACATTTTCTCAGTTTAAACTTTTGTTCCGTGATTTATGTTCTATTCTGAATAAAATATTAGAAGTTGGCACCTCCACATCATTGCATTCAGTTTTTATTCACGATTTGTATAGTGTCCCAACTTTTTGGGAATCCGGTTTGTACATAAAACAAAATATGTACAAATAAAAAAAAATAATTGATCTTTGAGGTGGAGTTCCATATGGAGTAGGAGTTTGAGGAGGCGATGGGCGTAGCAGTGTAGGTGGTAGCGGCAGTGGAGGAGGATGAGGTAGCCAACACAGGTTTTTGGTTTTAATTTTATTTAATAAAAGAGTGTGAAATATCCAAAATACAAGAATGAGCAATTGCGCTGCAATATAACAATGGTTGGGAGAGGCCGGTATACATGTCTATTCTGCACAAGGTACGGACAAGTCCTGTGGGATCCATGCCTGGTTCATTTTAATGAATGTGAGCTTGTCCACATTGGCTGTGGACAGGCGGCTGCGCTTGTCTGTGATGACGCCCCCTGCCGTGCTAAACACACGTTCAGATAATACACTGGCTGCCGTGAATGAAACCCTGCTCTGCATTGCTGACAGGGAACTAAATTTAGTAAAAAAAACATCTGTTACTGATCGGAAGATGCGTGACTACAACCGCACGCTGATGATGGCAATCCCACCTGACAGCGGGAGCACAGTGGAAGCACAAGGCGAAGGCAGAGGAGGAGGAAGAGGTCGCCAATGCAGCTGGGGCACCGCAAACACCTGAGAAGGCAGGGTTAGCATGGCCAAAATTTGGAAAAGCTTTGTCAGCCTTGGAGGTGCTGACCTGCCTTGCAGCCAGTGTATAGTGTGAACGTGTGTTTAGCACGGCAGAGAGCATTATCACAGGCCGCAGCCAATGTGGACAAGCTTACGTTTATTAAAATGAACCAGGCATGGATCCCACAGGACTTGACTGTACCTTGTGCAGAATAGACATTTATACCAGCCTCAACCATCCATTCTTGTACTCAAGAACTTATTCTTTATTTTATTTTGTTATTAGAGTTGAGCGAACACCTGGATGTTCGGGTTCGAGAAGTTCGGCCGAACTTCCCGTAAATGTTCGGGTTCGGGATCCGAACCCGAACCGAACTTCGTCCCGAACCCGAACCCCATTGAAGTCAATAGGGACCCGAACTTTTGGGCACTAAAAAGGCTGTAAAACAGCCCAGGAAAGAGCTAGAGGGCTGCAAAAGGCAGCAACATGTAGGTAAATCCCCTGCAAACAAATGTGGATAGAAAAATGAATAAAAATAAAAATTAAAAAAATAAAAATGAACCAATATCAATTGGACAGAGGTCCCATAGCAGAGAATCTGGCTTCACGTCAGCAGAGAATCAGTCTCTACATGCCATGGCAAAGAATCTGGCTTCATGTCAGCAGAGAATCAGTCTCTTCATGCCATAGCAGAGAATCTGGCTTCATGTCAGCGCAGAATCAGTCTTCATGTCATAGCAGAGAATCAGGCTTCACGTCAACCACCACTGGAACAGGCCACTGTCACACATTTAGGCCCCGGCACCCAGACAGAGGAGAGCGGTCCCGTAACAGAGAATCTGGCCTTATGTCAGCGCAGAATCTGTCTTCATGTCATAGCAGAGAATCAGGCTTCACGTCAGCCACCACTGGAACAGGCCACTGTCACACATTTAGGCCCAGGCACCCAGGCAGAGGAGAGAGGTCCCGTAACAGAGAATCTGGCCTTATGTCAGTGCAGAATCTGTCTTCATGTCATAGCAGAGAATCAGGCTTCACGTCAGCCACCACTGGAACAGGCCACTGTCACACATTTAGGCCCAGGCACCCAGGCAGAGGAGAGCGGTCCCGTAACAGAGAATCTGGCCTTATGTCAGCGCAGAATCAGTCTTCATGTCATAGCAGAGAATCAGGCTTCACGTCACCCACCACTGGAACAGGCCACTGTCACACATTTAGGCCCAGGCACCCAGGCAGAGGAGAGAGGTCCCGTAACAGAGAATCTGGCCTTATGTCAGCGCAGAATCTGTCTTCATGTCATAGCAGAGAATCAGGCTTCACGTCACCCACCACTGGAACAGGCCACTGTCACACATTTAGGCCCAGGCACCCAGGCAGAGGAGAGAGGTCCCGTAACAGAGAATCTGGCCTTATGTCAGCGCAGAATCTGTCTACATGTCATAGCAGAGAATCAGGCTTCACGTCACCCACCACTGGAACAGGCCACTGTCACACATTTAGGCCCCGGCACCCAGACAGAGGAGAGCGGTCCCGTAACAGAGAATCTGGCCTTATGTCAGAGCAGAATCTGTATTCATGTCATAGCAGAGAATCAGGCTTCACGTCAGCCACCACTGGAACAGGCCACTGTCACACATTTAGACCCAGGCAGAGGAGAGAGGTCCCGTAACAGAGAATCTGGCCTTATGTCAGCGCAGAATCTGTCTTCATGTCATAGCAGAGAATCAGGCTTTATGTCACCCACCACTGGAACAGGCCACTGTCACACATTTAGGCCCAGGCACCCAGGCAGAGGAGAGAGGTCCCGTAACAGAGAATCTGGCCTTATGTCAGCGCAGAATCTGTATTCATGTCATAGCAGAGAATCAGGCTTCACGTCACCCACCACTGGAACAGGCCACTGTCACACATTTAGGCCCAGGCACCCAGGCAGAGGAGAGAGGTCCCGTAACAGAGAATCTGGCCTTATGTCAGCGCAGAATCTGTATTCATGTCATAGCAGAGAATCAGGCTTCACGTCACCCACCACTGGAACAGGCCACTGTCACACATTTAGGCCCCGCCAACCAGACAGAGGAGAGCGGTCCCTTAACAGAGAATCTGGCCTTATGTCAGCGCAGAATCTGTCTTCATGTCATAGCAGAGAATCAGGCTTCACGTCAGCCACCACTGGAACAGGCCACTGTCACACATTTAGGCCCAGGCACCCAGGCAGAGGAGAGAGGTCCCGTAACAGAGAATCTGGCCTTATGTCAGCGCAGAATCTGTCTTCATGTCATAGCAGAGAATCAGGCTTCACGTCACCCACCACTGGAACAGGCCACTGTCACACATTTAGGCCCAGGCACCCAGGCAGAGGAGAGAGGTCCCGTAACAGAGAATCTGGCCTTATGTCAGCGCAGAATCTGTATTCATGTCATAGCAGAGAATCAGGCTTCACGACACCCACCACTGGAACAGGCCACTGTCACACATTTAGGCCCCGGCACCCAGACAGAGGAGAGCGGTCCCGTAACAGAGAATCTGGCCTTATGTCAGCGCAGAATCTGTCTTCATGTCATAGCAGAGAATCAGGCTTCACGTCAGCCACCACTGGAACAGGCCACTGTCACACATTTAGGCCCAGGCACCCAGTCAGAGGAGAGCGGTCCCGTAACAGAGAATCTGGCCTTATGTCAGCGCAGAATCTGTCTTCATGTCATAGCAGAGAATCAGGCTTCACGTCACCCACCACTGGAACAGGCCACTGTCACACATTTAGGCCCAGGCACCCAGGCAGAGGAGAGAGGTCCCGTAACAGAGAATCTGGCCTTATGTCAGCGCAGAATCTGTCTACATGTCATAGCAGAGAATCAGGCTTCACGTCACCCACCACTGGAACAGGCCACTGTCACACATTTAGGCCCCGGCACCCAGACAGAGGAGAGCGGTCCCGTAACAGAGAATCTGGCCTTATGTCAGAGCAGAATCTGTATTCATGTCATAGCAGAGAATCAGGCTTCACGTCAGCCACCACTGGAACAGGCCACTGTCACACATTTAGACCCAGGCAGAGGAGAGAGGTCCCGTAACAGAGAATCTGGCCTTATGTCAGCGCAGAATCTGTCTTCATGTCATAGCAGAGAATCAGGCTTTATGTCACCCACCACTGGAACAGGCCACTGTCACACATTTAGGCCCAGGCACCCAGGCAGAGGAGAGAGGTCCCGTAACAGAGAATCTGGCCTTATGTCAGCGCAGAATCTGTATTCATGTCATAGCAGAGAATCAGGCTTCACGTCACCCACCACTGGAACAGGCCACTGTCACACATTTTGGCCCAGGCACCCAGGCAGAGGAGAGAGGTCCCGTAACAGAGAATCTGGCCTTATGTCAGCGCAGAATCTGTATTCATGTCATAGCAGAGAATCAGGCTTCACGTCACCCACCACTGGAACAGGCCACTGTCACACATTTAGGCCCCGCCAACCAGACAGAGGAGAGCGGTCCCTTAACAGAGAATCTGGCCTTATGTCAGCGCAGAATCTGTCTTCATGTCATAGCAGAGAATCAGGCTTCACGTCAGCCACCACTGGAACAGGCCACTGTCACACATTTAGGCCCAGGCACCCAGGCAGAGGAGAGAGGTCCCGTAACAGAGAATCTGGCCTTATGTCAGCGCAGAATCTGTCTTCATGTCATAGCAGAGAATCAGGCTTCACGTCACCCACCACTGGAACAGGCCACTGTCACACATTTAGGCCCAGGCACCCAGGCAGAGGAGAGAGGTCCCGTAACAGAGAATCTGGCCTTATGTCAGCGCAGAATCTGTATTCATGTCATAGCAGAGAATCAGGCTTCACGACACCCACCACTGGAACAGGCCACTGTCACACATTTAGGCCCCGGCACCCAGACAGAGGAGAGCGGTCCCGTAACAGAGAATCTGGCCTTATGTCAGCGCAGAATCTGTCTTCATGTCATAGCAGAGAATCAGGCTTCACGTCAGCCACCACTGGAACAGGCCACTGTCACACATTTAGGCCCAGGCACCCAGTCAGAGGAGAGCGGTCCCGTAACAGAGAATCTGGCCTTATGTCAGAGCAGAATCTGTATTCATGTCATAGCAGAGAATCAGGCTTCACGTCACCCACCACTGGAACAGGCCACTGTCACACATTTAGGCACCGGCACCCAGACAGAGGAGAGGTTTATTCAACTTTGGGTTGCCCCGCAATATAATGGTAAAATGAAATTAAAAATAGTATTGAATGAGGAAGTGCCCTGGAGTAGAATAATATATTGTTAAGGGGAGGTAGTTAATATCTAATCTGCACAAGAAATGGACAGGTCCTGTGGGATCCATGCCTGGTTCATTTTTATGAACGTCAGCTTGTCCACATTGGCTGTAGACAGGCTGCTGCGTTTGTCTGTAATGACGCCCCCTGCCGTGCTGAATACACGTTCAGACAAAACGCTGGTCGCCGGGCAGGCCAGCACCTCCAAGGCATAAAAGGCTAGCTCTGGCCACGTAGACAATTTGGAGACCCAGAAGTTGAATGGGGCCGAACCATCAGTCAGTACGTGGAGGGGTGTGCACAGGTACTGTTCCACCATGTTAGTGAAATGTTGCCTCCTGCTAACACGTTCCGTATCAGGTGGTGGTGCACTTAGCTGTGGCGTGTTGACAAAACTTTTCCACATCTCTGCCATGCTAACCCTGCCCTCAGATGAGCTGGCCGTGACACAGCTGCGTTGGCGACCTCTTGCTCCTCCTCTGCCTTCGCCTTGGGCTTCCACTGGTTCCCCTGTGACATTTGGGAATGCTCTCAGTAGCGCGTCTACCAACGTGCGCTTGTACTCGCGCATCTTCCTATCACGCTCCAGTGTAGGAAGTAAGGTGGGCACATTGTCTTTGTACCGGGGATCCAGCAGGGTGGCAACCCAGTAGTCCGCACACGTTAAAATGTGGGCAACTCTGCTGTCGTTGCGCAGGCACTGCAGTATGTAGTCGCTCATGTGTGCTAGGCTGCCCAGAGGTAAGGACAAGCTATCCTCTGTGGGAGGCGTATCGACATCGTCCTGTGTTTCCCCCCAGCCACGCACCAGTGATGGGCCCGAGCTGCTTTGGGTGCCACCCCGCTGTGAACATGCTTCATCCTCATCCTCCTCCACCTCCTCCTTATCCCCGTCCTCCTCGTCCTCCAGTAGTGGGCCCTGTCTGGCCACATTTGTACCTGGCCTCTGGTGTTGCAAAAAACCTCCCTCTGAGTCACTTCGAAGAGACTGGCCTGAAAGTGCTAAAAATGACCCCTCTTCCTCCTCTTCCTCCTGGGCCACCTCCTCTTCCATCATCGCGGATGAGAAAGTGTTTTCTCAAGGAGACATAGAAGTGGTATTGTAACGCTGATAACGGCGTCATCGCCACTGGCCATGTTGGTGGAGTACTCGAAACAGCGCAACAGGGCACACAGGTCTCGCATGGAGGCCCAGTCATTGGTGGTGAAGTGGGTCTGATCCGCAGTGCGACTGACCCGTGCGTGCTGCAGCTGAAACTCCACTATGGCCTGCTGCTGCTCGCACAGTCTGTCCAGCATATGCAAGGTGGAGTTCCACCTGGTGGGCACGTCGCATATGAGGCGGTGAGCGGGAAGGCCGAAGTTACGCTGTAGCGCAGACAGGCGAGCAGCGGCAGGGTGTGAACGCCGGAAGCGCGAACAGACGGCCCGCACTTTATGCAGCAGCTCTGACATGTCGGGGTAGTTGCGAATGAACTTCTGCACCACCAAATTCAGCACATGCGCCAGGCAAGGGATGTGCGTCAAACCGGCTAGTCCCAGAGCTGCAACGAGATTTCGCCCATTATCGCACACCACCAGGCCGGGCTTGAGGCTCACCGGCAGCAACCACTCGTCGGTCTGTTGTTCTATACCCCGCCACAACTCCTGTGCGGTGTGGGGCCTGTCCCCCAAACATATGAGTTTCAGAATGGCCTGCTGACGTTTCCCCCGTGCTGTGCTGAAGTTGGTGGTGAAGGTGTGTGGCTGACTGGATGAGCAGGTGGAAGAAGAGGAGGAGGAAGCTGAGTAGGAGGAGGAGGAGACAGGAGGCAAAGAATGTTGCCCTGCGATCCTTGGCGGCGGAAGGACGTGCGCCAAATAGCTCTCCGCCTGGGGCCCAGGCGCCACTACATTTACCCAGTGTGCAGTTAGGGAGATATAGCGTCCCTGGCCGTGCTTACTGGTCCACGTATCTGTGGTTAGGTGGACCTTGCCACAGATGGCGTTGCGCAGTGCACACTTGATTTTATCGGACACTTGTTTGTGCAGGGAAGGCACGGCTCTCTTGGAGAAGTAGTGGCGGCTGGGAACAACATACTGTGGGACAGCAAGTGACATGAGCTGTTTGAAGCTGTGTGTGTCCACCAGCCTAAATGACAGCATTTCATAGGCCAGTAGTTTAGAAATGCTGGCATTCAGGGCCAGGGATCGAGGGTGGCTAGGTGAGAATTTATGCTTTCTCTTAAATGTTTGTGAGATGGAGAGCTGAACGCTGCCGTGTGACATGGTTGAGATGCTTGGTGACGCAGGTGGTGGTGTTGGTGGTACATCCCATGTTTGCTGGGCGGCAGGTGCCAACGTTCCTCCAGAGGCGGAGGAAGAGGCCGAGGCGGCGGCAGCAGCAGCAGAAAAGGCCGAGGCGGCAGCAGCAGAAGAGGTAGCAGGGGGAGCCTGAGTGACTTCCTTGTTTTTAAGGTGTTTACTCCACTGCAGTTCATGCTTTGCATGCAGGTGCCTGGTCATGCAGGTTGTGCTAAGGTTCAGAACGTTAATGCCTCGCTTCAGGCTCTGATGGCACAGCGTGCAAACCACTCGGGTCTTGTCGTCAGCACATTGTTTGAAGAAGTGCCATGCCAGGGAACTCCTTGAAGCTGCCTTTGGGGTGCTCGGTCCCAGATGGCGGCGGTCAGTAGCAGGCGGAGTCTCTTGGCGGCGGGTGTTCTGATTTTGCCCACTGCTCCCTCTTTTGCTACGCTGTTGGCTCGGTCTCACCACTGCCTCTTCCTCCGAACTGTGAAAGTCAGTGGCACGACCTTTATTCCATGTGGGGTCTAGGACCTCATCGTCCCCTGCATCGTCTTCCACCCAGTCTTGATCCCTGACCTCCTGTTCAGTCTGCACACTGCATAAAGACGCAGCAGTTGGCACCTGTGTTTCGTCATCATCAGAGACGTGCTGAGGTGGTATTCCCATGTCCTCATCATCAGGAAAAATAAGTGGTTGTGCGTTAGTGCATTCTATCTCTTCCACCCCTGGGGAAGGGCTAGGTGGATGCCCTTGGGAAACCCTGGCAGCAGAGTCTTAAAACAGCATAAGAGACTGCTGCATAACTTGAGGCTCAGACAGTTTCCCTGATATGCATGGGGGTGATGTGACAGACCGATGGGCTTGGTTTTCATGCGCCATCTGTGCGCTTTCTGCAGAAGACTGGGTGGGAGATAATGTGAACGTGCTGGATCCACTGTCGGCCACCCAATTGACTAATGCCTGTACCTGCTCAGGCCTTACCATCCTTAGAACGGCATTGGGCCCCACCAAATATGGCTGTAAATTCTGGCGGCTACTGGGACCTGAGGTAGTTGGTTCACTAGGACGTGTGGCTGTGGCAGAACGGTCACGTCCTCTCCCAGCACCAGAGGGTCCACTAACACCACCACGACCATGTCCCCGTCCGCGTCTGCGTCCCTTATTAGATGTTTTCCTCATTGTTCCTGTTCACCACAATTTTGAGAATGGCAAATATGGGAATGCTTTTTCAACCCAGAACAAAAAGTCTGCTTTTACGGTCACTACAAATAACTTGACCAGTAGAGATGGCCCGAACTATCCGACGGCGAACAGTTCCCGGCGAACATAGCTTGTTCGCGTTCGCCTCTGCCGGGCGAACACATGCGATGTTCGGTCCGCCCCCTATACATCATCATTGAGCAAACTTTGACCCTGTACCTCACAGTCAGCAGACACATTCCAGCCAATCAGCAGCATACCCTCCCTCCCAGACCCTCCCACCTCCTGCACAGCATCCATTTTAGATTCATTCTGAAGCTGCAGTCTTAGTGAGAGGAGGGAGACTGTAACTGCTGCTGATTTAATTGGGAAATCGATAGCTAGGCTAGTGAATTCAGTGTCCACTCCAGTCCTGAAAGACTCATCTGATCTCTGCTGTAAGGACAGCGTCCTGACAGCACCCCAAAAAGCCCTTTTTAGGGCTGCAACATTAGTCTGCTTTTTTTTTTTCCTTTATATACATATTGCAGTTGCCTGGCCTGCCTGTGTGTGAGGAGCTGCAGGCCCACAGACTGTAGTGTGCCCACTGCCAGTGCTCACCCCTGTCATTCCGTGTGGCACAGGACTTTGCTTAAAAAAAGGCACTTAATTTTTACACTTTAATCTAAGGTTAGTTGCCTGCCAGTGTGTGTCAGGCTGACTTCCACTGACTGTAGTGTGCCCACTGCCAGTGCCCACCACTCATACCGGCTGGCACAGGACTTTGCATAAAAAAGGCATTTAATTTTTACACTTTAGTGTAATTTCAGCTGCTTGCCTGCTGCTAGTGTGTGTCAGGCCGACTTCAACTGACTGTAGTGTGCCCACTGCCAGTGCCCACCCCTGTCATCCCGTGTGGCACAGGACTTTGCTTAAAAAAAAGGCACTTCATTTTTACACTTTAATCTAAGGTTAGTTGCCTGCCAGTGTGTGTCAGGCCGACTTCAACTGACTGTAGTGTGCCCACTGCCAGTGCCCACCCCTGTCATCCCGAGTGGCACAGGACTTTGCTTAAAAAATAGGCACTTAATTTTTACACTTTAATCTAAGGTTAGTTGCCTGCCAGTGTGTGTCAGGCTGACTTCCACTGACTGTAGTGTGCCCACTGCCAGTGCCCACCACTCATACCGGCTGGCACAGGACTTTGCTTAAAAAAGGCATTTAATTTTTACACTTTAATGTAATTTCAGCTGCTTGCCTGCTGCTAGTGTGTGTCAGGCCGACTTCAACTGACTGTAGTGTGCCCACTGCCAGTGCCCACCCCTGTCATACCGAGTGGCACAGGACTTTGCTTAAAAAATAGGCACTTAATTTTTACACTTTAATCTAAGGTTAGTTGCCTGCCAGTGTGTGTCAGGCTGACTTCCACTGACTGTAGTGTGCCCACTGCCAGTGCCCACCACTCATACCGGCTGGCACAGGACTTTGCATAAAAAAGGCATTTAATTTTTACACTTTAGTGTAATTTCAGCTGCTTGCCTGCTGCTAGTGTGTGTCAGGCCGACTTCAACTGACTGTAGTGTGCCCACTGCCAGTGCCCACCCCTGTCATACCGAGTGGCACAGGACTTTGCTTAAAAAATAGGCACTTAATTTTTACACTTTAATCTAAGGTTAGTTGCCTGCCAGTGTGTGTCAGGCTGACTTCCACTGACTGTAGTGTGCCCACTGCCAGTGCCCACCACTCATACCGGCTGGCACAGGACTTTGCATAAAAAAGGCATTTAATTTTTACACTTTAGTGTAATTTCAGCTGCTTGCCTGCTGCTAGTGTGTGTCAGGCCGACTTCAACTGACTGTAGTGTGCCCACTGCCAGTGCCCACCCCTGTCATACCGAGTGGCACAGGACTTTGCTTAAAAAATAGGCACTTAATTTTTACACTTTAATCTAAGGTTAGTTGCCTGCCAGTGTGTGTCAGGCTGACTTCCACTGACTGTAGTGTGCCCACTGCCAGTGCCCACCACTCATACCGGCTGGCACAGGACTTTGCTTAAAAAAGGCATTTAATTTTTACACTTTAATGTAATTTCAGCTGCTTGCCTGCTGCTAGTGTGTGTCAGGCCGACTTCAACTGACTGTAGTGTGCCCACTGCCAGTGCCAACCACTGATACCGGGTGGCACAGTAGCTTGCCGATAAATAAGGCATTTAATTTTTAGACAGTAGTCTAAATTCAGTTGCTTGCCTGCTGCCAGTGTGTGTCAGGCCCGCTTCCACTGACTGTAGTGTGCCCACTGCCAGTGCCAACCACTGATACCGGGTGGCACAGTAGCTTGCCGATAAATAAGGCATTTAATTTTTAGACAGTAGTCTAAATTCAGTTGCTTGCCTGCTGCCAGTGTGTGTCAGGCCCTCTTCCACTGACTGTAGTGTGCCCACTGCCAGTGCCAACCACTCATACCGGGTGGCACAGTAGCTTGCCGATAAATAAGGCATTTAATTTTTACACTTTAGTGTAATTTCAGTTGCTTGCCTGCTGCCAGTGTGTGTCAGGCCCGCTTCTACTGACTGTAGTGTGCCCACTGCCAGTGCCAACCACTGATACCGGGTGGCACAGTAGCTTGCCGATAAATAAGGCATTTAATTTTTACACTTTAGTGTAATTTCAGTTGCTTGCCTGCTGCCAGTGTGTGTCAGGCCCGCTTCCACTGACTGTAGTGTGCCCACTGCCAGTGCCAACCACTGATACCGGGTGGCACAGTAGCTTGCCGATAAATAAGGCATTTAATTTTTAGACAGTAGTCTAAATTCAGTTGCTTGCCTGCTGCCAGTCAGTGTGTCAGGCCCTCTTCCACTGACTGTAGTGTGCCCACTGCCAGTGCCAACCACTCATACCGGGTGGCACAGTAGCTTGCCGATAAATAAGGCATTTAATTTTTACACTTTAGTGTAATTTCAGTTGCTTGCCTGCTGCCAGTGTGTGTCAGGCCCGCTTCTACTGACTGTAGTGTGCCCACTGCCAGTGCCAACCACTGATACCGGGTGGCACAGTAGCTTGCCGATAAATAAGGCATTTAATTTTTAGACAGTAGTCTAAATTCAGTTGCTTGCCTGCTGCCAGTGTGTGTCAGGCCCGCTTCCACTGACTGTAGTGTGCCCACTGCCAGTGCCAACCACTGATACCGGGTGGCACAGTAGCTTGTCGATAAATAAGGCATTTAATTTTTACACTTTAGTGTAATTTCAGTTGCTTGCCTGCTGCCAGTGTGTGTCAGGCCCGCTTCCACTGACTGTAGTGTGCCCACTGCCAGTGCCAACCACTGATACCGGGTGGCACAGTAGCTTGCCGATAAATAAGGCATTTAATTTTTAGACAGTAGTCTAAATTCAGTTGCTTGCCTGCTGCCAGTGTGTGTCAGGCCCTCTTCCACTGACTGTAGTGTGCCCACTGCCAGTGCCAACCACTCATACCGGGTGGCACAGTAGCTTGCCGATAAATAAGGCATTTAATTTTTACACTTTAGTGTAATTTCAGTTGCTTGCCTGCTGCCAGTGTGTGTCAGGCCCGCTTCTACTGACTGTAGTGTGCCCACTGCCAGTGCCAACCACTGATACCGGGTGGCACAGTAGCTTGCCGATAAATAAGGCATTTAATTTTTACACTTTAGTGTAATTTCAGTTGCTTGCCTGCTGCCAGTGTGTGTCAGGCCCGCTTCCACTGACTGTAGTGTGCCCACTGCCAGTGCCAACCACTGATACCGGGTGGCACAGTAGCTTGCCGATAAATAAGGCATTTAATTTTTAGACAGTAGTCTAAATTCAGTTGCTTGCCTGCTGCCAGTCAGTGTGTCAGGCCCTCTTCCACTGACTGTAGTGTGCCCACTGCCAGTGCCAACCACTCATACCGGGTGGCACAGTAGCTTGCCGATAAATAAGGCATTTAATTTTTACACTTTAGTGTAATTTCAGTTGCTTGCCTGCTGCCAGTGTGTGTCAGGCCCGCTTCCACTGACTGTAGTGTGCCCACTGCCAGTGCCAACCACTGATACCGGGTGGCACAGTAGCTTGCCGATAAATAAGGCATTTAATTTTTAGACAGTAGTCTAAATTCAGTTGCTTGCCTGCTGCCAGTCAGTGTGTCAGGCCCTCTTCCACTGACTGTAGTGTGCCCACTGCCAGTGCCAACCACTCATACCGGGTGGCACAGTAGCTTGCCGATAAATAAGGCATTTAATTTTTACACTTTAGTGTAATTTCAGTTGCTTGCCTGCTGCCAGTGTGTGTCAGGCCCGCTTCCACTGACTGTAGTGTGCCCACATTGCCAGTGCCAACCACTGATACCGGGTGGCACAGTAGCTTGCCGATAAATAAGGCATTTAATTTTTAGACAGTAGTCTAAATTCAGTTGCTTGCCTGCTGCCAGTGTGTGTCAGGCCCTCTTCCACTGACTGTAGTGTGCCCACTGCCAGTGCCAACCATTCATACCGGGTGGCACAGTAGCTTGCCGATAAATAAGGCATTTAATTTTTACACTTTAGTGTAATTTCAGTTGCTTGCCTGCTGCCAGTGTGTGTCAGGCCCTCTTCCACTGACTGTAGTGTGCCCACTGCCAGTGCCAACCACTGATACCGGGTGGCACAGTAGCTTGCCGATAAATAAGGCATTTAATTTTTAGACAGTAGTCTAAATTCAGTTGCTTGCCTGCTGCCAGTGTGTGTCAGGCCCACTTCCACAGACTGTAGTGTGCCCACTGCCAGTGCCAACCACTCATACCGGGTGGCACAGTACCTAGCACGCGTAGTACCACTTATCTAAAAAAAAAATGACAGGCAGAGGCAGGCCACCCCGCAGGGGCCGTCGTGGTCGTGGTGCTGTGATTTCCACTGTCCCTGGAATAATGCCCAGTTTTCAGAGGCCACGTACCCTGAACCCGAAAAATTCAGAGGACGTAGTTGACTGGCTTAGACAGGACACCCAATCTTCAACAGCTTCCGCTAAGAACCTTGACGCACCATCCTCCTCCAACTCAGCTTCGGTCACCTGCTCTCAAGTTACCACGCACCCGCCCGTCGCCACTACCACCACAGCCACCACAGCCGCTTCACTTGATCCGTCAGAGGAGTTATTTACACATCAGTTGGATGCAATTAGTGATGCGCAACCATTATTGCCAGATGATGTAGATTACGGGGATATGTCTCAGTCAGGCAGGATTACACACATGGACGTACAGTGTGATGATGATGATGTTGTACCCGCTGCTGCTTCCTTTGCTGAGGTGTCAGATACAAGTGAAGCGGTTGATGATGACGATGTGTCCACGGATGCCACGTGGGTGCCTGCTCGAAGAGAAGAAGAGGGGGAAAGTTCTGAATGGGAGACAGAGAGAATGAGGAGACGAGTTGGAAGCAGGGGGAGGTCGTCGCAAGGAGTTAGTGGCACAGTCAGACAGCATGTATCGGCACCTGGGGTCAGCCAGACAGCACGCCAGTCAACGCATGCTGTTGCCACCACTAGAATGCCGTCATTGCAAAGCTCAGCAGTGTGGCATTTTTTTTGTGTGTCTGCCTCTGATAAAAGCAATGCCATTTGCAACCTGTGCCAAAAGAAACTGAGTCGTGGGAAGTCCAACACCCACCTTGGTACAACTGCTTTGCGAAGGCACATGATCTCACATCACAAACGCCTATGGGATCAACACATGAGTACAAGCAGCACACAAACTCAAAGCCACCATGCTCCTCCTGGTCCTGCATCTTCAGCCACGTCAACCACTGCTGTCCTCCCTGCCCCCTCTCAACCACCCGCCACTCCATCTCTCACCTTCAGCAGTTCCTGCTCATCTGCCCACAGTCAGGTGTCTGTCAAGGACATGTTTGAGCATAAGAAGCCAATGTCACAAAGTCACCCCCTTGCCCGGCGACTGACAGCTGGCTTGACGGAACTCTTAGCCCGCCAGCTTTTACCATACCAGCTGGTAGAGTCTGAGGCCTTCAAAAAATTTGTCGCTATTGGGACACCACAGTGGAAGGTACCCGGACGAAATTTTTTTTCAAAAAAGGCAATCCCAAACCTCTACCATGTCATTGAAAAGGAAGTCATGGCATCTCTGGCATACAGTGTTGGGGCAAGGGTCCATCTGACCACTGATACCTGGTCTGCAAAGCACGGTCAGGGCAGGTATATCACGTATACTGCGCATTGGGTCAACCTGCTGACGGCTGACAAGCATGGAATGCGTGGCTCTGCAGCGGAGTTGGTGACACCACCACGACTTGCAGGCAGACCTACTGCCACCTCCTCTACTCCTACTCCATCCTCTTTAATTTCCTCCTCGGCTGAGTCCTCTTCTGCTGCGGCGTCTGGCTGCACATCAACTGATTCCCCCCAGCTCCCCAGGGGCTATTCCACATCCCGGATACGACAGTGTAACGCTATCTTGGGGTTGACTTGCCTGAAAGCAGAGAGCCACACAGGACCAGCACTCCTGTCCGCCCTGAACGCACAGGTGGATCAGTGGCTGACCCCGCACCAACTGGAGATCGGCAAAGTGGTGTGTGACAATGGAAGCAATCTGTTGGCGGCATTAAATTTGGGCAAGTTGTCACATGTGCCGTGCATGGCACATGTGTTGAATCTCATCGTACAACGTTTTGTGTCTAAGTACCCAGGCTTACAGGACGTCCTCAAGCAGGCCAGGAAGGTGTGTGGCCATTTCTGGCGTTCCTACACGGCCATGGCGCACTTTTCCGATATTCAGCGGCGAAACAACATGCCAGTGAGGCGCTTGATATGCGACAGCCCGACACGTTGGAATTCAACACTCCTAATGTTCGACCGCCTGCTCCAACAAGAAAAAGCCGTCAACGAGTATTTGTATGACCGGGGTGCTAGGACAGCCTCTGCGGAGCTGGGAATCTTTTTGCCACGTTACTGGACACTCATGCGCAATGCCTGTAGGCTTATGCGTCCTTTTGAGGAGGTGACAAACCTAGTCAGTCGCACCGAAGGCACCATCAGCGACCTCATCCCATTTGTTTTCTTCCTGGAGCGTGCCCTGCGAAGAGTTCTGGATCAGGCTGTAGATGAGCGTGAAGAGGAAGAGGAAGAGTTGTGGTCACCATCACCACCAGAAACAGCCTTGTCATCATCGCTTGCCGGACCTGCAGCAACGCTGGAAGAGGAGTATGAGGAAGAGGAGTCAGAGGAGGAATGTGGCGGCTTTGAGGAGGAGGAAGACCAACCACAGCAGGCACCCCAGGGTGCTCGTTGTTGTCACCTATCTGGGACCCATGGTGTTGTACGTGGCTGGGGGGAAGAACAGACCGTCAATGACATCAGTGAGGACGAGGAACGGGAAATGAGAAGCTCTGCATCCAACCTTGTTCAAATGGGGTCTTTCATGCTGTCATGTCTGTTGAGGGACCCACGTATAAAAAGGATAAAGGAGAACGATCTGTACTGGGTGACCACGCTACTAGACCCCCGGTATAAGCAGAAAGTGGCAGAAATGTTACCAAATTACCGAAAGTCGGAAAGGATGCAGCAGTTCAAAACCAAACTAAAAAATATGCTTTACACAGCTTATAAGGGAGATGTCACAGCACAACGGGAATCTAACAGGGGAAGAGGTGAGTGTAATCCTCCTCCTACCACGGCGGCAAGGACTGGACGATTTACAGATGTGTTGTTGATGGAGGACATGCGGAGCTTTTTCAGTCCTACTCATCGCCACAGCCCTTCGGGATCCAGCCTTAGAGAACGACTCGACCGACAGGTAGCAGACTACCTCGCCTTAACAGCAGATATCGACACTCTGAGGAGCAATGAACCCCTTCACTACTGGGTGTGCAGGCTTGACCTGTGGCCTGAGCTATCCCAGTTTGCGATAGAACTTCTGGCCTGCCCTGCTTCAAGTGTCCTGTCAGAAAGGAGCTTCAGTGCAGCAGGAGGCATTGTCACTGACAAGAGAAGTCGCCTCGGTCAAAAAAGTGTTGATTACCTCACCTTCATAAAGATGAATGAGGCATGGATCCCGAAGGGACTGACAGTGGGGGATACGTTTGACTAACAAAAGGCCTGATTACATGCCTTGGCCTCAAAATGGTCCCCACGCTGCTGTATTTAATGTCTGCATACCGGATGACTTTCGTGAATTCTCCACCACCAACTAGGGTTCAAGCCGTAATGTTTTAGTCACTTTTCTGCCTGGAAAACATAAATTTTTCCGGCCGCTGCTACAATAGCGTCTGCAACAGTGCCATTATTTTTCAGGCATGTGTACATGCCTAATTTTTCTGTCCTATGGTGTAGCACTGTGGCTGCAAAAACAAACCAAAAAAAAAAGGCACATACAAGTGTCAATTCCCCTTCGTGATCGTTACCTTGTTGTGGTGAAGGGGCTTGCGTATCACAATGAAGCAATCATCATCACCTCTATAAAAGTGTGTTGGCAATGTTGCCACACCCCAGATGATAAGGCCGTTGCTTCATTATGGTCAGACCAAAAGCGATCGGGTGGCCACGCTACTAGACCCCCGGTATAAGCAGAAAGTGGCAGAAATGTTACCAAATTACCAAAAGTCGGAAAGGATGCAGCAGTTCAAAACCAAACTAAAAAATATGCTTTACACAGCTTATAAGGGGGATGTCAATGGGGGATTCGACAATGGTTAATCAATTCGACCGGATAGGGTCCGTAACAGGGATTAAACTGATAGCAATAGTACTAGTTAAGACACCACTCATATAGGGTGTCACAGCACATTGCTCTGTGCACGCGCAGTGCCCCAATTTGGGAGTAAGAGGACCGACCAAGCTGCTTTTTCCATCTCCCGGTTCCTGAAATCAATTCAGTTTAGTGTATGAGAGTTTGGTCTGTCACTGTGAAGGCAGTCGAAGGTACCCGGCCTAAATTTTTTTTCATAAAAGGCAATTCCTGATATGGGACGTAACAGGGATTAAACTGATGAGAATAATACTACAGAAAATACCACTCATATCGGTGGAGGGAGCCAGCGTTTTTTTAACCATCTCCCCGTTCAAAAAATCTATTTAATAAATGGCCCCCAGATTGGGGATGTTAGAGGGATTAAACTGATGAGAATAGTACTACAGAAAATACCACTCATATCGGGTGTGACAGTAAATTGCACGGCGCAGATGCAGTCACCGTGGTTTAAAACAGAGTGGAGGGAGCCAGGTTTTTTTTAACCATCTCCCCGTTCGAAAAATCTATTCAATAAATGGCACCCAGATTGGGGACGTTAGAGGGATTAAACTGATGAGAATAGTACTACAGAAAATACCACTCATATCGGGTGTGACAGTAAATTGCACGGCGCAGACGCAGTCACCGTGGATTAAAACAGAGTGGAGGGAGCCAGCGTTTTTTTAACCATCTCCCCGTCCGAAAAATCTGTTTAATAAATGGCCCCCAGATTGGGGAGTCGGGGACGTTAGAGGGATTAAACTGATGAGAATAGTACTACAGAAAATACCACTCATATCGGGTGTGACAGTAAATTGCACGGCGCAGACGCAGTCACCGTGGATAAAAACAAAGGGGAGGGAGCCAGCGTTTTTTTAACCATCTCCCCGTTCGAAAAATCTATTCAATAAATGGCACCCAGATTGGGGACGTTAGAGGGATTAAACTGATGAGAATAGTACTACAGAAAATACCACTCATATCGGGTGTGACAGTAAATTGCACGGCGCAGACGCAGTCACCGTGGATTAAAACAGAGTGGAGGGAGCCAGCGTTTTTTTAACCATCTCCCCGTCCGAAAAATCTGTTTAATAAATGGCCCCCAGATTGGGGAGTCGGGGACGTTAGAGGGATTAAACTGATGAGAATAGTACTACAGAAAATACCATTAATATCGGGTGTGACAGTAAATTGCACGGCGCAGACTCAGTCACCGTGGATAAAAACAAAGGGGAGGGAGCCAGCGTTTTTTTAACCATCTCCCCGTTCGAAAAATCAATTCAATTGACCTTTCGGGGACCCTTGGTGTTGTACGTGGCTGGGTGGAGGAAGAAACCTTCAATGACATCACCGGGACGTGGCTAGCTTGGTATCCAACCTTGTGCAAATGGGGAGTTTGCGGTTGTGCAAATGAACTGTTTGCGGTGCATTAAAAGGGGAGTTTGGTCTGTCAATGTCTGTGATGCGGGCGTAACCCTTACACTACCTGATCGATACAACATCATACCTGATCGTATACACACACTGGATGTTTTAAAGCACGTTATTCCAAACAATTTAGGAATGTTAGTTGATTTATGCCCTTTATGGATTAAAACCCGACTCTGCGTCCACTACGTAATTTTCCATGGGAGTTTTGCCATAGATCCCCCTCCGGCATGCCACAGTCCAGGTGTTAGACCCCTTGAAACAACTTTCTCATCACTATTGTGGCCAGAAAGAGTCCCTGTGGGTTTTAAAATTCGCCTGTCTATTGAAGTCTATGGCGGTTCGCCCGGTTCGCCAGTTCGCGAACATTTGCGGAAGTTCGCGTTCGCTGTTCGCGAACTGAAAATTTTATGTTCGCGACATCACTATTGACCAGCTAAAACTGTGCAGATTTGGTTGAATAGAGATGTGAGACCTGTTTTTTTTTTGCGCTGTGTGACAGTTATAGGTTTAATCACAGAATGACACTTCTATCAGCACGCTAGCGTGTGTCTTAGGTTTTTCTGAATGACACTATCAATACCTTCAATGTAAGATTTTCTTTTTGGGATAGATTTCAAGTAGGCCTCAAATACCACAAACTAGTTATTTTCAGAATGGCTAATTTGGGAATGCTTTTTCAACCCAGAACAAAAAGTCTGCTTTTACGGTCACAACAAATAACTTGACCAGCTAAAACTGTGCAGATTTGGTTGAATAGAGATGTGAGACCTGTTTTTTTTTGCGCTGTGTGACAGTTATAGGTTTAATCACAGAATGACACTTCTATCAGCACGCTAGCGTGTGTCTTAGGTTTTTCTGAATGACACTATCAATACCTTCAATGTAAGATTTTCTTTTTGGGATAGATTTCAAGTAGGCCTCAAATACCAGAAACTAGTTATTTTGAGAATGGCAAATTTGGGAATGCTTTTTCAACCCAGAACAAAAAGTCTGCTTTTACGGTCACTACAGATAACTTGACCAGCTAAAACTGTGCAGATTTGGTTGAATAGAAATGTCAGGTCTATTTTTTAGGCGCTGGGTGACAGGCTCAACTTGCCCCTGATGTAATATATGGCCAAAAAATAACCACACTGTTGATGGTTAAATGCACTTGGGTGACACAGGCTCAGCCTGCAGCTGATGTAGTATATGGCCAAAAAATAATCAGACTGTTGATGGTTAAATGCACTTGGGTGACACAGGTTTAGCCTGCAGCTGATGTAGTATATGGCCAAAAAATAACCAGACTGTTGATGGTTAAATGCACTTCGGTGACACAGGCTCAGCCTGCAGCTGATGTAGGATATAGCACAAAATAACCACACTATCGATGGTTAAATACACTTGGTGATAGCTCGTGCTGGCGCACCACAAGTCACAAAATGGCCGCCGATCACCCCAGAAAAAAAGTGATCTAAAAACGCTCTGGGCAGCCTCAAAAAAGTGAGCAAGTCAATAATAGCACTTCAATGATCCACAGCTGCAGATCGATCACAGAATGAAGTCTTTTGGAGGAGTTAATCTGCCTAATCTCGCCCTAACGTCGCAGCTGCAACCTCTCCCTATACTGGTCATAGCAGAGTGACGTGCGGCGCTACGTGACTCCAGCTTAAATAGATGCTGGGTCACATGGTGCACTGGCCAATCACAGCCATGCCAATAGTAGGCATGGCTGTGATGGCCTCTTGGGCCAAGTAGTATGACGCTTGTTGATTGGCTGCTTTGCAGCCTTTCAAAAAGCGCCAAGAAAGCGCCGAACACCGATCCCGAACCCGGACTTTTACGAAAATGTTTGGGTTTGGGTCCGTGTCACGGACACCCCTAAATTCGGTACGAACCCGAACTATACAGTTCGGGTTCGCTCATCCCTATTTGTTATATGTCCCAATATTTTGGGGGATACCCCAATTTAAAAATAAAAAATAACACAAATCAGTGTTGGCTACCTATTCCTCCTTCACCGCCGCTTCCACCTACACCGCCACGTCAACCTATACCGCCACATCCACCCATCCACCGCCTCCTCAACCTTCTACTCCTAGATCAAGATTGTTATTTTTAATTTTTCTGTATTTTATGTTAATTTAAGTCATTTCCCTATCCACATTTGTTTGCAGAATAGTTGCCATGCTCTTAAGCATATTTTGATGCCCTTTGCAGCCCTCTAGTCCTTTCCAGGACTATTTCAGAGCCATTTTAGTGCCAAAATTTCGGGTCCCCATTGACTTCAATGGGGTTCGGGGTCAAGTTCGGGTCCCTTTTTTTTCAAGTTCGGCTGAACCTGCCGAACCCGAACATCCAGGTGTCCGCTCAACTCTACATGTGATGAGATTGGATACCTATAAAATTAAATGTATTGTCATTTGTAAATGTGGCTGAGGAAGTCAATATGTGCAGAAACGCGTCCCGTTAGAGGACTATTGTTTGATAAATAAAGATACAAGATTGAAGCAAGCAAGGCAGCTGGGAATTTTTTGAATTGGATTACAAAGAACTGGACGTCCCTCCATAATTCATTATAATACGAGAAGAAAACTGGTCTGGGAGGCCACCAAGTGGCCTACACCAACATTAAAGGAGCTGCAGGAATATCTGGCAAGTCCTGGCTGTGTGGTACATGTGACAACAATCTCCCGTATTCTTCATATGTCTGGGCTATAGAGTAGAGTGGCAAGATGTAAGCCTTTTCTTACCAAGAAAAACTTCCAAGCCAGGCTACATTTTGCAAAAACACATCTGAAGTCTCCAAAAAGCATGTGGGAAAAGAAGTTATGGTCTGATGAAACCAAGGTTGAACATTTTGGCCATAATTCCAAAATATATGTTTGGCACAAAAACATCACTGCACATCACCAAAAGAACACCATTCCCACAGTGAAGCATGGTGGTGGCAGCATCATGCCAAGGGGCTGTTTATCTTCAGCTGGAACTGGGGCCTTAGTTAAGCTAGAGGGAATTATGAACAGTTCCAAATACCAGTCAATATTGGCACAAAACCTTCAGGCTTCTGCTAGAAAGCTGAACATGAAGAGGAACTTCATCTTTCAGCATGACAACGACCCAAAGCATACATCCAAATCAACAAAGGAATGGCTTCACTAGAAGAAGATTAAAGTTATGGAATGGCCCAGCTGAATCCGATTAAAAATCTGATAGACTCATACCCAAAAAGACTGAGTGCTGTAATAAAATCATAAGGTGCTTCAACGAAGTATTAGTTTAAGGGTGTGCACACTTATGCAACCACATTACTTTATTTTTATATTTTTTCTTCCCTCTACCTAAAATATTTCAGTTTCTTTTTCAATTAAGTTGTACAGTTTATAGGTCACATTAAAAATGCTAAATGTTCTGAAATTATTTATCTTTGTCTCATTTTTTTACATCACAGAAACCTGACATTTTACAGGGATGTGTAGACTTTTTATATCCACTGTACTCTATTAGTATGTCAATTAACTGACTAAATAAGTGAAGTGTGCAGTGATTCTAAGAGTGACGCCTGTCATCTGCGTGTCATATTGACTTACAGTATTGTTTCACCACCACAGCAGACTCCCTATGTGTGTTACTGTAAGGCCCAGTGTTCTACACCACTATACAGGCTCTCTGCAGCTGGAATATCAGATTTTTTATGCGATTTGTCTGAATAAATTCAGATTAAATTGAATCTTTTGGGAAAATCCAGTGATCCTTTTGCAGCCCTGTAGCGCTTTCTATGACTTATTTACAGCAATTTTTTCAGCCTCAAAGTTCTGTTCACCATTGACCCGGGGTTCGGTGTTCAGGGTCAAGTTCAGAAACCGTTGAACCCGAGCATGCATTGTTCCGCTCATCACTAGTCTTTATGTGTATGGCCTGCTCTCTATTTCCATCTACCAGATTCTACCTATTAGATAGTTACAGCAGATTTTACATCTTTAACTTTTTTACTCAAGTATTTGACAAAGTTCAACTTTCTACCTGAAGAAACTTTGTTTAATCTCTTGACAACTAATTATGAGAAGTTTCCTGGAGCCCAGGAGACACATGAGGTCATGGTGAAAACTTTCCTCGCTCCATTCGCTTTACTGTATGTGTGTATATATATATATGACCATGTGCCTGATCTCCTCACACAAGATCTCTGCATTGTGAAGGGTCTGGATTTCTTTATTTATCAATGTATTAATAATGGGAAGATGAAAAGTATTTCCAAGGAAACATCTGCTGTAAGTACAGAATCAGTGTACATTTGTGTATTATTGCTGGTAGTAGTAATAGTAGTAGTATTACTAATAAACATGGTTTGTGTATATGATGCTGTCATCTTCAGTAACATTGTATAAGTACTATAAAATCTTCTATAGATATAATAATTACACATAGATGTATGAAGACACTGAAGAGAAGTAAAACCCAACTCTCGGCCGAGCTTCCAGTGCAGGATAAACCCTGTACAATCGCTGCTGCTCCTCCAGTCGGACACCTGCACATCTCACCATAGGCTTCCATACATTTCTTCTCCTGGACTGTATAAGGACATCCTGTTTCCAAATCCACTTGGTTTCTTCATCAAGTCTATTGTAAAATATGAACCGCGCTCCATATTGTCTACAAATGGCTTAAAGGAAGAACCACGTCCCCCCCAATATATAAACTGTATTCTATGTCTGCTCCTGGCTGCAGATCTTCACTGATCAGCAGCATCTTCTGGTTATAATGTAGGGAAGAGATTATAAACTGCAGGGGTCTAAGAATTACTGCTGGATGGAAGTGCAGACTCCTAATAACATGTGCAGGATGTGACTGAGGAGGTGTCCTCAGGTTCTACAGACTCCTTCTTCACATCAGCAGAAGAAGACTTCACAAGGACAGGGATTTATAGCCAGGAAATTGGAGAGAAAAGTTCACTGTAGACATTGCAATGTAAAGGGTTTGGCCAGCCTTTGAAAAATGTACTAAAAGTAGAGAAAAGGCTAAAACATAAAAACTAACTGACACTTACCTGGTGAATCCTCCATGGCACAGCTCTGGTGGTCCTCCCCAGTATGGTCAGTGATGATGTGCCATACATACAGATATGACGGCTGCAGCCGATCACTGGCCTCAGCGTTAATGCCTGTATATTCAGCAGAAGACAAAGTGATTGTCTGCAGTAGTCACACACTCATGGCGTGTCATCACTGCAGGACAATTCATACAGACTGGTGGGGACCCCCAGAACAGCATTTCTGGAGAGGACGAGTAGAAGATAAATTTTTAAAATTTTCTTTGCTTTTACAATTTTTATAAACTCTACGTGTGGGGGGGGGGGGGGGGGGCATTTACTATAAGATATACGCCAATGTTCTGATGAATATGTGTTGCAGATTGCGGCGAAAAGCTTATTTCCACGATCATGTCTAAAAAAAGAGGCGCAGCATGAGCGGGGAAGGAGCAGGTCCGTCTGATTTACCATTTTCTACGCGTTTTAAGTGTAGAAAATTTATTAAATGTAAGACACTTTGGTAGCTGTCTTACATTTAGATACTTTGGAAGCTGTCTTACATTTAAACACTTTGGAAGCTGTCTTACATTAGACACTTTGGAAGCTGTCTTACATTAGACACTTTGGAAGCTGTCTTACATTTAGACACATGGAAGCTGTCTTACATTTAGACACTTTGGAAGCTGTCTTACATTAGACACTTTGGAAGCTGCCTTACATTTAGACACTTTGGAAGCTGTCTTACATTAGACACTTTGGAAGCTGTCTTACATTAGACACTTTGGAAGCTGTCTTACATTTAGATACTTTGGAAGCTGTCTTACATTACACACTTTGGAAGCTGTCTTACATTTAGACACTTTGGAAGCTGTCTTACATTAGACACTTTGGAAGCTGTCTTACATTAGACACTTTGGAAGCTGTCTTACATTAGACACTTTGGAAGCTGTCTTACATTAGACACTTTGGAAGCTGTCTTACATTTAGACACTTTGGAAGCTGTCTTACATTTAGACACTTTGGAAGCTGTCTTACATTACACACTTTGGAAACTGTCTTACATTACACACTTTGGAAGCTGTCTTACATTAGACACTTTGGAAGCTGTCTTACATTTAGACACTTTGGAAGCTGTCTTACATTACACACTTTGGAAACTGTCTTACATTTAGACACTTTGGAAGCTGTCTTACATTACACACTTTGGAAACTGTCTTACATTTAGACACTTTGGAAGCTGTATTACATTACACACTTTGGAAGCTGTCTTACATTAGACACTTTGGAAGCTGTCTTACATTAGACACTTTGGAAGCTGTCTTACATTAGACACTTTGGAAGCTGTCTTACATTTAGACACTTTGGAAGCTGTCTTACATTACACACTTTGGAAGCTGTCTTACATTTAGATACTTTGGAAGCTGTCTTACATTAGACACTTTGGAAGCTGTCTTACATTAGGCACTTTGGAAGCTGTCTTACATTAGGCACTTTGGAAGCTGTCTTACATTTAGACACTTTGGAAGCTGTCTTACATTACACACTTTGGAAGCTGTCTTACATTAGACACTTTGGAAGCTGTCTTACATTTAGACACTTTGGAAGCTGTCTTACATTTAGACACTTTGGAAGCTGTCTTACATTTAGACACTTTGGAAGCTGTCTTACATTAGACACATTGGAAGCTGTCTTACATTTAGACACTTTGGAAGCTGTCTTACATTAGACACTTTGGAAGCTGTCTTACATTAGACACTTTGGATGCTGTCTTACATTTAGACACTTTGGAAGCTGTCTTACATTACACACTTTGGAAGCTGTCTTACATTTAGACACTTTGGAAGCTGTCTTACATTAGATACTTTGGAAGCTGTCTTACATTACATACTTTGGAAGCTGTCTTACATTTACACACTTTGGAAGCTGTCTTACATTAGACACTTTGGAAGCTGTCTTACATTTAGACACTTTGGAAGCTGTCTTACATTTAGACACTTTTGAAGCTGTCTTACATTAGATACTTTAGAAGCTGTCTTACATTACATACTTTGGAAGCTGTCTTACATTTACACACTTTGGAAGCTGTCTCACATTAGACACTTTGGAAGCTGTCTTACATTTAGACACTTTGGAAGCTGTTTTACATTTAGACACTTTGGAAGCTGTCTTACATTTAGACACTTTGGAAGCTGTCTTACAGTTAGACACTTTGGAAGCTGTCTTACATTTGTACACTTTGGAAGCTGTCTTACAATTAGACACTTTGGAAGCTGTTATACAATTAGACACTTTGGAAGCTGTCTTACATTTAGACACTTTGGAAGCTGTCTTACATTTACACACTTTGGAAGCTGTCTTATATTTACACACTTTGGAAGTTGTCTTACATTTAGACACTTTGGAAGCTGTCTTACATTACACACTTTGGAAGCTGTCTTACATTAGACACTTTGGAAGCTGTCTTACATTTAGACACTTTGGAAGCTGTCTTACATTAGACACTTTGGAAGCTGTCTTACATTTAGACACTTTGGAAGCTGTCTTACATTAGATACTTTGGAAGCTGTCTTACATTACATACTTTGGAAGCTGTCTTACATTTATACACTTTGGAAGCTGTCTCACATTAGACACTTTGGAAGCTGTCTTACATTAGACACTTTGGAAGCTGTCTTACATTTAGACACTTTGGAAGCTGTTTTACATTTAGACACTTTGGAAGCTGTCTTACATTAGACACTTTGGAAGCTGTCTTACAGTTAGACACTTTGGAAGCTGTCTTACATTACACACTTTGGAAGCTGTCTTACATTAGACACTTTGGAAGCTGTCTTACATTTACACACTTTGGAAGTTGTCTTACATTTAGACACTTTGGAAGCTGTCTTACATTACACACTTTGGAAGCTGTCTTACATTAGACACTTTGGAAGCTGTCTTACATTTAGACACTTTGGAAGCTGTCTTACATTAGACACTTTGGAAGCTGTCTTACATTTAGACACTTTGGAAGCTGTCTTACATTAGATACTTTGGAAGCTGTCTTACATTACATACTTTGGAAGCTGTCTTACATTTATACACTTTGGAAGCTGTCTCACATTAGACACTTTGGAAGCTGTCTTACATTAGACACTTTGGAAGCTGTCTTACATTTAGACACTTTGGAAGCTGTTTTACATTTAGACACTTTGGAAGCTGTCTTACATTTAGACACTTTGGAAGCTGTTATACAATTAGACACTTTGGAAGCTGTCTTACATTTAGACACTTTGGAAGCTGTCTTACATTTAGACACTTTGGAAGCTGTCTTACATTTAGACACTTTGGAAGTTGTCTTACATTTAGACACTTTGGAAGCTGTCTTACATTTAGATACTTTGGAAGCTGTCTTACATTTAGACACTTTTGAAGCTGTCTTACATTAGATACTTTGGAAGCTGTCTTACATTACATACTTTGGAAGCTGTCTTACATTTACACACTTTGGAAGCTGTCTCACATTAGACACTTTGGAAGCTGTCTTACATTTAGACACTTTGGAAGCTGTTTTACATTTAGACACTTTGGAAGCTGTCTTACATTTAGACACTTTGGAAGCTGTCTTACATTAGACACTTTGGAAGCTGTCTTACAGTTAGACACTTTGGAAGCTGTCTTACATTTGTACACTTTGGAAGCTGTCTTACAATTAGACACTTTGGAAGCTGTTATACAATTAGACACTTTGGAAGCTGTCTTACATTTAGACACTTTGGAAGCTGTCTTACATTTAGACACTTTGGAAGCTGTCTTACATTTACACACTTTGGAAGTTGTCTTACATTTAGACACTTTGGAAGCTGTCTTACATTACACACTTTGGAAGCTGTCTTACATTAGACACTTTGGAAGCTGTCTTACATTTAGACACTTTGGAAGCTGTCTTACATTTAGACACTTTGGAAGCTGTCTTACATTAGATACTTTGGAAGCTGTCTTACATTAGACACTTTGGAAGCTGTCTTACATTTAGACACTTTGGAAGCTGTCTTACATTAGACACTTTGGAAGCTGTCTTACATTTAGACACTTTGGAAGCTGTCTTACATTAGATACTTTGGAAGCTGTCTTACATTACATACTTTGGAAGCTGTCTTACATTTATACACTTTGGAAGCTGTCTCACATTAGACACTTTGGAAGCTGTCTTACATTAGACACTTTGGAAGCTGTCTTACATTTAGACACTTTGGAAGCTGTTTTACATTTAGACACTTTGGAAGCTGTCTTACATTAGACACTTTGGAAGCTGTCTTACAGTTAGACACTTTGGAAGCTGTCTTACATTTACACACTTTGGAAGCTGTCTTACATTTAGACACTTTGGAAGCTGTCTTACATTACACACTTTGGAAGCTGTCTTACATTAGACACTTTGGAAGCTGTCTTACATTTACACACTTTGGAAGTTGTCTTACATTTAGACACTTTGGAAGCTGTCTTACATTACACACTTTGGAAGCTGTCTTACATTAGACACTTTGGAAGCTGTCTTACATTTAGACACTTTGGAAGCTGTCTTACATTAGACACTTTGGAAGCTGTCTTACATTTAGACACTTTGGAAGCTGTCTTACATTAGATACTTTGGAAGCTGTCTTACATTACATACTTTGGAAGCTGTCTTACATTTATACACTTTGGAAGCTGTCTCACATTAGACACTTTGGAAGCTGTCTTACATTAGACACTTTGGAAGCTGTCTTACATTTAGACACTTTGGAAGCTGTTTTACATTTAGACACTTTGGAAGCTGTCTTACATTAGACACTTTGGAAGCTGTCTTACAGTTAGACACTTTGGAAGCTGTCTTACATTTGTACACTTTGGAAGCTGTCTTACAATTAGACACTTTGGAAGCTGTTATACAATTAGACACTTTGGAAGCTGTCTTACATTTAGACACTTTGGAAGCTGTCTTACATTTAGACACTTTGGAAGCTGTCTTACATTTACACACTTTGGAAGTTGTCTTACCTTTAGACACTTTGGAAGTTGTCTTACATTTAGACACTTTGGAAGCTGTCTTACATTTAGATACTTTGGAAGCTGTCTTACATTTAGACACTTTTGAAGCTGTCTTACATTAGATACTTTGGAAGCTGTCTTACATTACATACTTTGGAAGCTGTCTTACATTTACACACTTTGGAAGCTGTCTCACATTAGACACTTTGGAAGCTGTCTTACATTTAGACACTTTGGAAGCTGTTTTACATTTAGACACTTTGGAAGCTGTCTTACATTTAGACACTTTGGAAGCTGTCTTACATTAGACACTTTGGAAGCTGTCTTACAGTTAGACACTTTGGAAGCTGTCTTACATTTGTACACTTTGGAAGCTGTCTTACAATTAGACACTTTGGAAGCTGTTATACAATTAGACACTTTGGAAGCTGTCTTACATTTAGACACTTTGGAAGCTGTCTTACATTTAGACACTTTGGAAGCTGTCTTACATTTACACACTTTGGAAGTTGTCTTACATTTAGACACTTTGGAAGCTGTCTTACATTACACACTTTGGAAGCTGTCTTACATTAGACACTTTGGAAGCTGTCTTACATTTAGACACTTTGGAAGCTGTCTTACATTTAGACACTTTGGAAGCTGTCTTACATTAGATACTTTGGAAGCTGTCTTACATTACATACTTTGGAAGCTGTCTTACATTTACACACTTTGGAAGCTGTCTCACATTAGACACTTTGGAAGCTGTCTTACATTAGACACTTTGGAAGCTGTCTTACATTTAGACACTTTGGAAGCTGTTTTACATTTAGACACTTTGGAAGCTGTCTTACATTTAGACACTTTGGAAGCTGTCTTACATTAGACACTTTGGAAGCTGTCTTACAGTTAGACACTTTGGAAGCTGTCTTACATTTGTACACTTTGGAAGCTGTCTTACAATTAGACACTTTGGAAGCTGTTATACAATTAGACACTTTGGAAGCTGTCTTACATTTAGACACTTTGGAAGCTGTCTTACATTTAGACACTTTGGAAGCTGTCTTACATTTAGACACTTTGGAAGTTGTCTTACATTTAGACACTTTGGAAGTTGTCTTACATTTAGACACTTTGGAAGCTGTCTTACATTTAGACACTTTGGAAGCTGTCTTACATTTAGATACTTTGGAAGCTGTCTTACATTTAGACACTTTGGAAGCTGTCTTACATTTAGACACTGTGATACATTAGGCATTCACAGGACACAGAAGTTTGTGTCGGCCAATTACAGGCCCCAAAAATTAGGCATTTAATGAACATAAAAGGCATTTTATGCCGCTGTATTTACCGAAGACAGGGACCATAAATTGTTATGGCTGGTGGCGGATATGGGCTGTCATGAGGAATTCTAACTCCTTAAGGACTCAGCCCTATTTCACCTTAAGGACTTGGCCATTTTTTGCAAATCTGACCAGTGTCACTTTAAGTGCTGATAACTTTAAAATGCTTTGACTTATCCAGGCCATTCTGAGATAGTTTTTTCGTCACATATTGTACTTCATGACACTGGTAAAATGGAGTAAAAAAAAAAAAACATTTTTATTTATAAAAAATACCAAATATGCCAAAAATTTGCAAATTTCAAAGTTTCAATTTCTCTACTTCTATAATAATAGTAATACCTACAAAAATAGTTATTACTTTACATTCCCCATATGTCTACTTCATGTTAGGATCATTTTGGGAATGACATTTTATTTTTGGGGGACGTTACAAGGCTTAGAAGTTTAGAAGTAAATCTTAAAAATTTTCAGAAATTTTCAAAAACCAACTTTTTAAGGACCAGTTCAGGGCTGAAGTCACTTTGTGAGGCTTACATAATAGAAACCACCCAAATATGACCCCATTCTAGAAACTACACCCCTCAAGGTATTCAAAACTGATTTTACAAACTTTGTTAACCCTTTAGGTGTTCCACAAGAATTAATGGAAAATAGAGATACAATTTCAAAATTTCACTTTTTTGGCAGATTTTGCATTTTAATACTTTTTTTTCCAGTTACAAAGCAAGGGTTAACAGCCAAACAAAACTCAATATTCATGGCCCTGATTCTGTAGTTTACAGAAACACCCCATATGTGTTTGTAAACTGCTGTACGGGCACACGGCAGGGCGCAGAAGGAAAGGTATGCCATACGGTTTTTGGAAGGCAGAGTTTGCTGGACTGTTTTTTTTTACACCATGTCCCATTTGAAGCCCCCCTGATGCACCCCTAGAGTAGAAACTCCGAAAAAGTGACCCCATTTTAGAAACTACGGGATAGGGTGGAAGTTTTGTTGGTACTAGTTTAGGGTACATATGATTTTTGGTTGCTCTATATTACACTTTTTGTGAGGCAAGGTAACAAGAAATAGCTGTTTTGGCACCGTTTTAATTTTTTGTTATTTACAACATTTATCTGACAGGTTAGATCATCTGGTATTTTTCTAGAGCAGGTTGTCATGGATGCAACAATACCAAATACTGCCTTGTGTAGGGGCTCATTTTTTTCGGGATGAAATGACGGTCTTATTGGCACTATTTTGGGGTGCGTATGACTTTTTGCTTGCTTGCTATTACACTTTTTTTGATAAAAGGTGACAAAAAATAGCTTTTTTTACACCGTTTTTTTTTTTTTTTTTTACGGTATTTATCTGAGGGGTTAGGTCATGTGATATTTTTGTAGAGCATGTTATTACGGACGCGGCGATACCTAATATGTATACTTTTTTTAATTATGTAAGTTTTACACGATGATTTCATTTTTGAAACAAAAACAAAATCATGTTTTAGTGTTTCCATAGTCTGAGATCCATAGTTTTTTCAGTTTCTGGGCGATTATCTTGGGTAGAACATGATTTTTGCGGGATGAGATGACGGTTTGATTGGCACTATTTTGAGGTGCATATGACTTTTTGATCGCTTGCTATTACACTTTTTGTGATGTAAGGTGACAAAAAATTGTTTATTTAGCACAGTTTTTATTTTTATATTTTTTAGTGTTCATCTGAGGGGTTAGGTCATGTGATATGTTAATAGAGCCGGTCGATAAGCAAACAGCGATACGTAATATGTCTATTATTTTTTCCCTATTTTTTACCAAATTTTTTTAACTTTATTTGGGGAAAATGACGTTTTTGTTTATTTTTACTTGAAACTTTAAATTTTTTAGGGGGAAACTTTATTTTTTCAACTTTATTTTTTCACTTTATTTTTTGTCCCACTTTGGGACTTCAACTTTTGAGGGTCTAATCCTTTACAATGCATTCCAATACTTCTGTATTGGAATGCATTGGCTGTATGAGTAATACTGTGTGTATTACTCATTCAGCTTCCGGCCTGTGAGATCCAGGGGGCTAGATCTCACAGGCACGTCACAGAAAGGCAGCGGTGATGCGTCAGGAAGGCATCGCGCTGCCTTCCATGCCATTGGGTCCCCCATACAGCCCCATGGGGACCCGATGGCACCTCCGCCGCCGCCGCAAACCGCAGGTCTGAACTGATCGCCGACATGGGGGGGGTCACGGGACCCCCCCGCGCATTTAGCCAAAGTGCATGCTCAATGATTTGAGCAGTCACCGGCTTCCGATCACCGGCAGGCCTGTGTCCTTAAGTACCACGACATCAGGGCGTACCTGTATGCCCTGTGTCCTGAAGAGGTTAAACAAACATGGTCTACTGTTCACATGTGTTGAATTCCTCATAGATTTATGCCTCATTCATTTTTAGAAATGTGAGGTAGTCAACACTGTCGTGAGCTAGGCGAGTCCGCTTATCGGTCACGATCCCCCCAGCTGCGCTGAACGTCCTTTCGGACAGGACACTTGATGAGGGGCAAGCCAAGTTTCATTGCAAATTTTGCAAGTTCTGGCCAGAGGTCAAGCCTGCCCACCCAGCAGTCCAGGGGTTCATCACTTCTCAGAACGTCCAAATAGGCCGTTAAACCGATGTAGTCGGACACCTGCCAGTCTAGGCGTTCCCTGAGGCTGGATCCAGAGGACAGCTGTCGATGGGTCGGCTGAAAGAATGTTCTCATATCAGAAGTAACCAACATATCTTCAAACTGCCCTCTTCTTGCAGTTGCTGTTGTATTGGTACCCGCAACTGTTTCTCTGTGAGTGGAAACTCCTCTGCCAGCGCCCAAAAAAGCAGAATGCAGCTCTAAGCAAGGCCTGGAAGTGCTGCATTCTGACAACCCTCTGTGATGGTGGTAACATTTCCGCCATTTTTTGTTTGTAACGGGGGTCTAAATACGTTGCCACCCAGTACCGGTCCTTGCCCTTTATGCTTTTTATACAGGGGTCCCTCTTGAAAGACTGGAGCATGAAGGCCCCCCATTTGCACGAAACTGGAAGCGTTGTAGTGGCCTATCTCCTGCTCATCATCCAGGATAATGTCGTCCTCGTTCTCCTCCCCCCATCCACGGACAACACGAGGGATCCCAGAAAGGTTTAAAGCATGCTCTTCTTGATCCTCCTCCTCCCCGACACCATCCTCCTCTGACTCCTCTACAGACTCCTGTTGTTGACTTGTCTCAGATGGAGTAGCCCACCCTTAGAATTCATCCAGCATTGCTACTTCATCATCTTCCTGCTCCTGCTACTCGACGGCTTGATCAATAACAACGCAATGCACACTCCAGAAAGAAGGCGTAAGGTACGATGTCACTGATGGCGCCCTGGCTGCGACTGACCAGTTTGGTGATTTCTTCTAATGGCCGCAGAAGTCTGCATGCGTCGCGCATGAGCAGCCACTGGCGCGGTGAAAAAAAACCAAGCTCCCCAGAACCTGTCCTGCTGCAGAGTTCGTACAGGTAGACGTTAACTGCACGTTTCTGCTGGAGCAGCCTATCGAGCATATACAAGGTTGAGTTCCATCGCGTCGGGCAGTCACAAATAAGATGTCTGACGGGCAGGTTGTGTCGCCGCTGGATTTCAGCAAGTTGAGCCATGGCAGTGTAAGATCTCCTAAAATTGCCCGTGATTTTCCTGGCCTGCCGCAAGACGTCCTGGACCCCGGGGAATTTGACAACGAATCGCTGCGCGACCAAGTTCAGGACGTGTGCCATGCACGGCACGTGTGTAATTTTGACCTGTTTCAGCGTGCTCAGCAGATTGGCACCGTTGTCGCACACCACTTTACCAACTGTCAAATTGAGCGGGGTTAGCCACTGATCGGCCTGTGAACGCAACGTCTAACCTGGCATGTCAAATAGGTTCTGGGGATCTTGGTTGGCGCAGCGGAAGAGACGGTAGCAGCGGAAAAGGAGGAGTCAGCCGAGGAGGAGAGGCCTGCATGCAATCCGTGGCGGTAAAACCAAATCTTCGGGTGCCACGGGTTACATGCTTGACGGCCATCAGAAGGTTCACCCAGTGGGCAGTAAAAGTTATATACCTTCCCTGCACGTGTTTGTTAGACCACGTGTCTGTGGTAAGATGTATCGTGGCACCGACACTGTGCCACAGATACATTCACTTGCCGCTGAACGTGTCCATATAGCTCTGGGATGCCCTTCCACGAGAAATATTTCCTTCCTGGGACCTTCCATTGTGGTGTTCCAATGGCCAAATTTTTTCAAAAGGCCTCCGAGTCCACAAGTTTATATGGCAGAAGTTGGCGGGCTATCAGTTCCGACAAGCCAGCGGTCAACCGTTGGGCAAGAGGGTTATCCGGCGTCATTACAGCGGTCAACCGTTGGGCAAGAGGGTTATCCGGCGTTATTATTTTTTTACGCTCGAACATTTGGGCCACGGAAGCCTGCCTTTTTCCTGACAAACGTGAGGACGGCATGATGGAAGGTGGAGTGGAGGACAATTGGGAGGAGAGATGAGAAGGAGAAGAAGAGGTTGGACGGTGAGAGCCTGGAGTATGGCTTTGTGGGTTCTGACGGCGTTGCTCCCACTGGGCTCGGTGATGTGAGGCCAGGTGCCTTCTTAAGGTGGTCGTCCCTAGGTGAGTGTTGGGCTTACCGCGACTTATGCGTTGACTGCAAAGGCTGCAGATAGCAACACTATTGTCAGCAGCTGACACGTTAAAAAAATCCCACACTGCGGAGCCATGTGCCGGCGTCCTGGGAGCACCAGGGATTCTGTCAAACCTGGTGACAGAATCCCTTTAATGTGTTATGTTATTTAGACACAGCTCTCAGCATGCTTAGCCAGCCTTCTATCTGAATGGCTAAGCATGCTGAGTGCTTTGTCCATAAATTATAACACAGCTCTATGAAAATTACTGTTTCTAGCTGCTGTTGTCCACAGCAGCTAGAAAACAGTAATCTTCATAGTCATGTTAAATGATCACTATAGTGTCAGGAAAACAAAGCGGTTTTCCTGACACTATAGTGCCCTGAGGGTGCTAAGATAGACGCCAAATGAAGGTGTAGTTGCAGGAACAAAATACTTTAATGGTATCGATAAAATATGTAATTAAGACACTGAGTGCAGTTCCATAAAAAGGCCCAGGAAAATCCTCAGCACCAGGCCCATGATGCTCTTTATCCGGCCCTGACCAGGAGACGCCGCTACTCAAAGTTTTTTGGCGCGCGTCCAGCTACAGCATGCCTGCGCATTCACATAGGAACTAAGGGAACACTGATATGCCGTCCAGAATATGATATCTATACTCCACCTTTACTCCCACCAGTACTCCACCAGGTGTACCAAAGTAAGTGCTGATTTGCTGATTTGCTAATCTTGGAAAGATGCCTTGCTTTATGCTGTTTTAAGATTGTTCTTAACTGGTTTTGATTTAGGATGACATGTGTGGTAGCTCCTCCTAGAAGGAGGATATTTAAGCCTGGTAATGATGTATTGTCAGTTGCTTGAGAAAGAGCGTTCAGGTCGAAATGTCGCATTGATTTGATGGAATAAAGGAATTATAGAGACAAGAGAGTGCTGCGGTTCTACAGTTTTTTGGTCGCCTACTTGGAGGGACGCTACGGACTGGGGTTTAACACCACGTGCACCCCCACATTAACCTCCTCCCGACCGCCTAACACAGGGATGCGTCCTGGAGGCGGTCGGTTTGTTCCTCTTGGACGCATTGGCGCGTCATCTCGCGAGACGCAAGATTTCCTGTGAACGCGCGCACACAGGAGCGCGCGTTCACAGGATCGGAAGGTAAACGAGCTGATCTAAAGCCTGCCAGCGGCGATCATTCGCTGGCAGGCTGTAGATGCGATTTTTTTAACCCCTGAAAGGTATATCAGAAGCTGTTTTGTTAACAGCATCTGATATACCTGCTACCTGGTCCTCTGGTGGTCCCTTTTGCTTGGATCGACCACCAGAGGACACAGGCAGCTCTGTAAAGTAGCACCAATCACCACACTACACTACACCCCGCCCCTGTCACTTATTAACCCCTCATTAACCCCTGATCACCCCATATAGACTCCCTGATCACCCCCCTGTCATTGATCACCCCCCTGTAAGGCTCCATTCAGACGTCCGTATGTGTTTTGCGGATTCGCAAAACACGGACACCGCGGATCCGCAAAACACGTTCACCGGCAATGTGCTTTCCGCATTTTGCAGATCTGCACATTGCCAGAACTATACAGAAAATGCCTTTTCTTGTCTGCAATTGCGGACAAGAATAGGACATGTTCTATAGGCTCTACAAAAAACGCAGTGTTCACCCGATCAGGCCTGATCTTATGCGCACACTTGCGGCGCTATAAAGATCACTTTTGAGGGGCAAGGCGAGTTCATATAAGATTTTTTTTTTTTTGCCACAAGTTAGCGGAAATTGATTTGTTTTTTTGTTTTTTTCTTACAAAGTCTCATATTCCACTAACTTGTAACAAAAAAATTAAATCTTACATGAACTCACCATACCCCTCACGGAATCCAAATGCGTAAAAAAATTTTGACATTTATATTCCAGACTTCTACTCACGCTTTAGGTCCCCTAAAATGCAGTATAAATACCCCACATGTGACTCCATTTTGGAAAGAAGACACCCCAAGGTATTTCGTGAGGGGCATGGCGAGTTCATGTAAAATTTTATTTTTTGTCACAAGTTGGTGGAATATGAAACTTTGTAAGAAAAAACAAAACAAAAAAAAAATATATTTCCGCTAACTTGTGGCAAAAAAAATATAGTCTAGGAACTCGCCATGCCCCTCACGGAATACCTTGGGGTGTCTTCTTTCCAAAATGGGGTCACTTGTGGGGTATTTATATTGTCCTTGCATTTTAGGGGACCTAAAGCGTGAGAAGTAGTTTGGAATCCAAATGCGTAAAAAATGTCCTGTGAAATCATAAAGATTCTTATTGGAATTTGGGCCCCTTTGCGCACCTAGGCTGCAAAAAAGTGTCACACATGTGGTATCGTCGTACTCAGGAGAAGTAGGGCAATGGTTTTGGGGTGTATTTTTACATATACCCATACTGTGTGAGATAAATATCTCTGTAAAAGACAACTTTTCCCATTTTTTTATACAAAGTTGTAATTTTACAGAGATATTTCTCTCACCCAGCATGGGTATATGTAAAAATACACCCCAAAATACATTGCCCTACTTCTCCTGAGTACGGCGATACCACATGTGTGACACTTTTTTGCAGCCTAGGTATGTAAAGGGGCCGAAAATCCAATGAGTACCTTTAGGCTTTACAGGGTTGCTCACAATTTAGCCCCGCCCAAAATGCCAGAACAGTAAACACGCCCCAAAAATGACCCCATTTCGGAAAGTAGACACCCCAAGGTATTCGCTGAGGGGCATATTGAGTCCATGAAAGATTGAACTTTTTGTCACAAGTTAGCGGAAAGGGAGACTGTGAGAAAAAAAATTAAAAATCAATTTCCGCTAACTTGTGCAAAAAAAAAAACTTCTATGAACTCGCCATCCGTGGGTCTTCCTTGATTTTTGGAGGATCCACGGACATGAAAAAAAAGTTGTTTTGGTGTCCGCCTGGCCGTGCGGAGATAAACGGATCCGTCCTGACTTACAATGCAAGTCAATGTGGACGGATCCGTTTGACGTTGACACAATATGGTGCAATTGCAAACGGATCCGTCCCCCATTGACTTTCAATGTAAAGTCAGGAGTTAATATACCATAGGATCGGAGTTTTCTCTAATCCGTTGGTATATTTTAACTTGAAGCGTCCCCATCACCAAACGCCTCTATGTTAGAATATGCCATCGGATTTGAGATACATCGTGAAAACTCATATCCGACAGTATATTCTAACACAGACGCGTTCCCATGGTGATGGGGACGCTTCAAGTTAGAATATAGTACGAACTGTGTACATGACTGCCCCCTGCTGCCTGGCAGCACCCGATCTCTTACAGGGGGCTGAGATCAGCACAATTAACCCCTCAGGTGCCGCACCTGAAGGGGTTAATTGTGCGTATCATAGCCCCCTGTAAGAGATCAGGGGCTGCCAGGCAGGAGGGGGCAGACCTCCCTCCCTCCCCAGTTTGAATATCATTGGTGGCCAGTGTGCGGCCCCCCCGGCCCCTCCTCCCTCCCTTTATTGTATTATCTTTGGTAGCCAGTGTGCGGCCCCCCCGGCCCCCCCTCCCTCCCTCTATTGTATTATCATTGGTGGCCAGTGTGCGCCCCCCCCCGGGCCCCCTCTATTGTATTAATATTATTGGTGGCTAGTGTGCGGCCTCCCCTCTCCCCCCCCGATCATTGGGGGCAGCGGAGAGTTCCGATCGGAGTCCCAGTTTAATCGCTGGGGCTCCGATCGGTAACCATGGCAACCAGGACGCTACTGCAGTCCTGGTTGCCATGGTTACTTAGCAATATTAGAAGCATCATACTTACCTGCTGCGCTGTCTGTGACCGGCCGGGAGCTCCTCCTACTGGTAAGTGACAGGTCTGTGCGGCGCATTGTTTATGATCTGTCACTTACCAGTAGGAGGAGCTCCCGGCTGGTCACAGGCAGCGCAGCAGGTAAGTATGATGCTTCTAATATTGCTAAGTAACCATGGCAACAAGGACTGCAGTAGCGTCCTGGTTGCCATGGTTACCGATCGGAGCCCCAGCGATTAAACTGGGACTCCGATCGGAACTCTCCGCTGCCACCAATGATCGGGGGGGGAGAGGGGAGGCCGCACACTAGCCACCAATGATATTAATACAATAGAGGGGGAGCCGGGGGGGGCGCACACTGGTCACCAATGATAATACAATAGAGGGAGGGAGGGGGGGGCGGGGGGGCCGCACACTGGCCACCAATGATAATACAATAGAGGGAGGGGGGCCAGGGGGGGGCGCACACTGGCCACCAATGATAATACAATAGAGGGAGGGAGGGGGGCCAGGGGGGCGCACACTGGCCACCAATGAATATACAAAAGAGGAGGGGCCTGGGGGGGGCACACACTGGCCACCAATGATAATACAATAAAGGGAGGGAGGGGGGGGCCGGGGGGGGCCGCACTGGCCACCAATGATATTAATACAATAGAGGGAGGGGGGGCCGGGGGGGTCCGCACTGGCCACCAATGAAATTAAAACTGGGGAGGGAGGGGGGTCTGCCCCCTTCTGCCTGGCAGCCCCTGATCTCTTACAGAGGGCTATGATACGCACAATTAACCCCTTCAGGTGCGGCACCTGAGGGGTTAATTGTGCGGATCACAGCCCCCTGTAAGAGATCGGGTGATGCCAGGCAGCAGGGGGCAGTCATGTACACAGTTCATAGTATATTCTAACTAGAAGCGTCGCCATCACTATGGGAACGCCTCTGTGTTAGAATATACTGTTGGATTTGAGTTTTCACGAAGTGAAAACTCAGCTCTGAAAAAGCTTTTATGCAGACGGATCTTCGGATCCGTCTGTATGAAAGTAGCCTACAGACACGGATCACGGACACGGATGCCAATTTTGTGCGCATCCGTGTTTTTTCACGAACCCATTGACTTAAATGGGTCCGTGAACCGTTGTCCGTCAAAAAAATAGGACAGGTCATATTTTTTTGACGGACAGGATACACGGATCACGTAGGTGGATGACAAACGGTGCATTTTCCGAGTTTTCAACTGACCCATTGAAAGTCAATGGGTCCGCAGAAAATCACGGAAAATGGAACAACGGCCACGGGTGCACACAACGGTCGTGTGCATGAGGCCTAAAAAAAACTCATTGGAATTTGGGCCCCTTTGTGCACCTAGGCTGCAAAAAAGTGTCACACATGTGGTATCGCCGTACTCAGGAGAAGTAGGGCAATGTGTTTTGGGGTGTCTTTTTACATATACCCATGCTGGGTGAGAGAAATATCTTTGTAAAATTACAACTTTGTATAATAAAATGGGAAAAGTTGTCTTTTACAGAGATATTTCTCTCACCCAGCTTGGGTATATGTAAAAATACACCCCAAAACACATTGCCCTACTTCTCCTGAGTGCGGCGATACCACATGTGTGACACTTTTTTGCAGCCTAGGTGCGCAAAGGGGCCAAAATTCCAATGAGAATCTTTACGATTTCACAGGGCATTTTTTACGCATTTGGATTCCAAACTATTTCTCACGCTTTAGGTCCCCTAAAATGCCAGGGCAGTATAAATACCCCACAAGTGACCCCATTTTGGAAAGAAGACACCCCAAGGTATTTCGTGAGGGGCATGGCGAGTTCATGTAAAATTTTATTTTTTGGTACAAGTTAGTGGAATATGAGACTTTGTAAGAAAAAAAAAATATAAAAAATCTTTTTCCGCTAACTTGTGCCAAAAAAAAAATATTCTAGGAACTCGCCATGCCCCTCAAGGAATACCTTGGGGTGTCTTCTTTCCAAAATGGGGTCACTTGTGGTGTATTTATACTGCCCTGGCATTTTAGGGGCCCTAAAGCGTGAGAAGTAGTTTGGAATCCAAATGTGTAAAAAATGCCCTGTGAAATTCTAAAGATACTCAGATACTCATTGGAATTTGGGCCCCTTTGCGCACCTAGGCTGCAAAAAAGTGTCACACATATGGTATCGCCGTACACAGGAGAAGTAGGGCAATGTGTTTTGGGGTGTATTTTTACATATACCCATACTGTGTGTGAGAAATATCTCTGTAAAAGACAACTTTTCCCATTTTTTTTATACAAAGTTGTTGTCTTTTACAGAGATATTTATCTCACCCAGCATGGGTATATGTAAAAATACACACCAAAACACATTGCCCTACTTCTCCTGAGTATGGCCTAGGTGCGCCAAGGGGCCCAAATTCCAATGAGAATCTTAACGATTTCACAGGGCATTTTTTACGCATTTGGATTCAAAACTACTTCTCACGCTTTAGGGCCCCTAAAATGTAAGGGCAGTATAAATACCCCACAAGTGACCCCTTTTTAGAAAGAAGACACCCCAAGGTATTCTATGAGGGGTATGGTGAGTTCATGTAAAATTTTATTTTTTGTCACAAGTTAGTGGAATATGAGACTTTGCAAGAAAAAAAATAATATAATTTCCGCTAACTTGTGACAAAAAATAAAAACTTCCATGAACTCACTATGCCCATCAGCAAATACCTTAGGGTGTCTATTTTCCTAAATGGGGTCATTTAAACTGTGAAAGTAGTGTAGCAATAAACCGTGAAAGTAGTGTAGTGCAGAATTGTAAAAAGTGGTCTGGTCATTAAGGGGGTTTAAGCTAGTGGATCTGAGGTGGTTAAGACCAGTATACCCTTTAGTGCTGCCGCACCTTCTATACCTGTGTTGTTCAAAATCCCAGATGTAGCGTCAAGGTTTAGGGAGCAGGCAGACGAGGTTTTAGGAAGCAGATCAAGGGTCAAATCCAAAGGTAAGCTAAATAACAATAATAATACACAGCCTAAGGGACAAAAATCACTGGCAACCTGTAGCCAGCAGGTTGCCTATATTTATAGTGGGGAGTGAGGGTCATGTGACGTGGCCAGTGTCACATGACCGACAGACAAACAAGTCGAGCACCGAGTGATCAGCTCGGTGCTCAAGGCAGACCTAGGAGCAGGGAGCCTCCCAGCTAGCAAAAGCCGCCCGGGAACAAGGCTGAACACAGATCCTTGCTCCCAAAGCTAAACAGCAGGTCTGCGGCTGATGGGAGGCCGAGTGTGCCTTCGGCGCCCCGTTGCAAAAAGTATATTATAAGTGTATTACACCCCTATATAGTGCACACAGAATTGCACACCTATACCAGTCCATAAAAGGACATTTGTGGACCTATTAGCTAGCAATTTGTGTCACTATTAACACTCTAACCTCCTGTCCCTGCTCCACACAGCAACCTCTCCCTACACTGACAAAAGACAGAATGTAAAATGGCGACCAGATCAGGTTTATTTAAGGTAGGGGGTATGTCCATGTGCTGAAATGTTTTAATTGGCTGTCCTGTACCACCTGATGGATGTGTCATGGGTCAAAGTTCTCACAATGTAAAAGAATATGGCGCCGGCGAATATTGCTATATGTTCGCATGTTCGGCAAACCGCGAATGAGTAAAGTTTGCCGCGAACAAACCGCCGGGCGAACCGCAAGGCCATCTCTAGTCATTACATTTAAAAGCTTGAGGGGGGGGGGGATAAATTAATAACAAATAAATCAAAAGAGATAAGTTTTCCTAAAACTCCCAGTCCTAGGAGGCGAGAGGGGGTTATATACCAACTTTCAGGGCAATTGGAGACACTTTAGTTTGGGCCAAACTGGTTTGGGTCCAAAACAAACTTTTAAAATTTGGTGAACCGGACTCTAAACAAATCTTGACTGGTTGGCTCATCTTTAATCCGTACACACTGCATCTATTATACCTCTTACCTCACATATCAGTACACTGCTGTATATACTATATATCTGTCCACACTGCATCTATTATATATCATACCTCACATATCAGTACACTGCTGTATATACTATATATCTGTACACTGCATCTATTATACCTCGTACCTCACATATCAGTACACTGCTGTATATACTATATATCTGTCCACACTGCATCTATTATTCCTCATACCTCACATATCAGTACACTGCTGTATATACTATATATCTGTCCACACTGCATCTATTATACCTCATACCTCACATATCAGTACACTGCTGTATATACTATATATATGTACACACTGCATCTATTATATATCATACCTCACATATCAGTACACTGCTGTATATACAATATATACTGTATCTGTACACACTGCATCTATTATATATCATACCTCACATATCAGTACACTGCTGTATATACTATATACTGTATCTGTACACACTGCATCTATTATATATCATACCTCACATATCAGTACACTGCTGTATATACTATATATCTGTACACACTGCATCTATTATACCCCATACCTCACATATCAGTACACTGCTGTATATACTTTATATCTGTACACACTGCATCTATTATACCTCGTACCTCACATATCAGTACACTGCTGTATATACTATATATCTGTACACTCTGCATCTATTATACCTCGTACCTCACATTTCAGTACACTGCTGTATATACTATATATCTGTACACACTGAATCTATTATACCTTGTATCTCACATATCAGTACACTGCTGTATATACTATATATCTGTACACACTGCATCTATTATACCTCGTACCTCACATATCAGTACACTGCTGTATATACTATATATCTGAACACACTGCATCTATTATACCTCGTACCTCACATTTCAGTACACTGCTGTATATACTATATATCTGTACACACTGCATCTATTATACCTCGTACTTCACATTTCAGTACACTGCTGTAAATACTATATATCTGTACACACTGCATCTATTATACCTCTTACCTCACATATCAGTACACTGCTGTATATACTATATATCTGTACACACTGCATCTATTATACCTCGTACTTCACATTTCAGTACACTGCTGTATATACTATATATCTGTACACACTGTATCTATTATACCTCGTACCTCACATATCAGTACACTGCTGTATATACTATATATCTGTACACACTGCATCTATTATACCTCGTACCTCACATATCAGTACACTGCTGTATATAATATATATATGTACACACTGCATCTATTATACCTCATACCTCACATATCTGTACACTGCTGTATATACTATATATCTGTACACACTGCATCTATTATACCTCTTACCTCACATATCAGTACACTGCTGTATATACTATATATCTGTACACACTGCATCTATTATACCTCGTACTTCACATTTCAGTACACTGCTGTATATACTATATATCTGTACACACTGCATCTATTATACCTCTTACCTCACATATCAGTACACTGCTGTATATACTATATATCTGTACACACTGCATCTATTATACCTCATACCTCACATATCAGTACACTGCTGTATATAATATATATATGTACACACTGCATCTATTATACCTCATACCTCACATATCTGTACACTGCTGTATATACTATATATCTGTACACACTGCATCTATTATACCTCTTACCTCACATATCAGTACACTGCTGTATATACTATATATCTGTACACTCTGCATCTATTATACCTCGTACCTCACATTTCAGTACACTGCTGTATATACTATATATCTGTACACACTGAATCTATTATACCTTGTATCTCACATATCAGTACACTGCTGTATATACTATATATCTGTACACACTGCATCTATTATACCTCGTACCTCACATATCAGTACACTGCTGTATATACTATATATCTGAACACACTGCATCTATTATACCTCGTACCTCACATTTCAGTACACTGCTGTATATACTATATATCTGTACACACTGCATCTATTATACCTCGTACTTCACATATCAGTACACTGCTGTATATACTATATATCTGTACACACTGCATCTATTATACATCATACCTCACATATCAGTACACTGCTGTATATACTATATATCTGTACACACTGCATCTATTATACCTCACATATCAGTACACTGCTGTATATACTATATATCTGTACACACTGCATCTATTATACCTCGTACTTCACATTTCAGTACACTGCTGTATATACTATATATCTGTACACACTGTATCTATTATACCTCGTACCTCACATATCAGTACACTGCTGTATATACTATATATCTGTACACACTGCATCTATTATACCTCGTACCTCACATATCAGTACACTGCTGTATATAATATATATATATGTACACACTGCATCTATTATACCTCATACCTCACATATCTGTACACTGCTGTATATACTATATATCTGTACACACTGCATCTATTATACCTCTTACCTCACATATCAGTACACTGCTGTATATACTATATATCTGTACACACTGCATCTATTATACCTCATACCTCACATATCAGTACACTGCTGTATATATTATATATCTGTACACACTGCATCTATTATACCTCGTACTTCACATTTCAGTACACTGCTGTATATACTATATATCTGTACACACTGCATCTATTATACCTCTTACCTCACATATCAGTACACTGCTGTATATACTATATATCTGTACACACTGCATCTATTATACCTCATACCTCACATATCAGTACACTGCTGTATATAATATATATATGTACACACTGCATCTATTATACCTCATACCTCACATATCTGTACACTGCTGTATATACTATATATCTGTACACACTGCATCTATTATACCTCTTACCTCACATATCAGTACACTGCTGTATATACTATATATCTGTACACACTGCATCTATTATACCTCTTACCTCACATATCAGTACACTGCTGTATATACTATATATCTGTACACACTACATCTATTATACCTCTTACCTCACATACACTGTACACTGCTGAGTATACTATTAGAGATGAGTGAAGAGAAGTTGACGAAGTGGAATTCGATCTGAATTTCAGGAAAAATTTGATTTGCCTGGAAGTCGAATTTCCTTCCCGCTTTGTGGCAACAAATCATATTTTTCTAAATGTGTGCTGCACATGTTAGAAAGAGGAAGAAAGGGGGGGGGGCGCGAGGCTCCGTAAAGGGGGGCTCGTTTGACCTCGGCAAACACTGTCATATTGGATGTCCAGATCGGATTATCCGACTCACTCACAAGCGGCGTCCCACACGGCGTCGGTTGCCTAGCAACTCTACGGCTGGAGAGAGGGAGCAGCGCGGCGCGATCACTGGAGATTGTCCCAGCGCATGCCCAGTAGCAGCCCGACGCGGAGGACCACGTGATCGCCAACGCACGTGACACATGCAGAGGACCCGTGGAGACATACAGGAATCAATACGCCGGTTCCTAGTGCCACTCACAGAGGAGAAAGAGCAGGACGCCGGCATGTCATCAAGGCAGAGTCGCAAAGATACATCCGCAGCATCACCAGGTGGGAAAACAGGAGCTGAAGCACAGAAAGAACATAAAGAGCAGGGGTCAAGGAGAGGAGGTAGGACAAACACAAAATCTGATAATAAAACTGAAAAGGGGAAAAGAAATAGTAACCAGGGGATGGAGGAGGAAAAAGTATACGAACTAGAAGGCAGTACCCTGGATGATGCTCTATCCTGATTGGCCAAACCCGCCCGTGTGACTTTTAGACCCGGAAATCGGTCCTCTGTACAGAAAAACGCCTGAAAGAAAGGAGTTGAACACACATAAACGGGGACACCGCCGATTCAGCTAAAAAAGGTCAGTGTTCTGATGGAAAGGCTTTTATTATGCTTTGAAACGCGTCAAGGCGACCTGTAGGGGGCATTCATCCATCTATGCCTTATTGCCATTGCTCCACAACTGATGTAAGTGTGGCTCATTTTTATGCTTTTAATCTTTGTATTTTACAAACTTCTTTTTTTATTCTCTTATACGTTAATAAGGATACAGTGTTATGCAGAGGTGTACTTATTACAATTTTATAGACAAATGATACTATTTACAGTCGCGCGGGGGGCGCAAAATGTTTTCTTCTTACTAGGGGGGGCATGACAGAAAATAACTGAGAAGCACTGGATTAGGGTAAAATCAAATCTTGCCTCTCTCCTCGCCAACTAATAATCAGAACCATGGTCATCGACAACGTAAAGAACATTGTGTTGGTGGTGCATCGAGGAGAGCTTACCCATGCTCCCTGCATGGCACACTTCTTTAATCTGGTTACAAAGTGGTTCGTTAAGTCTTCTACTCAACTGCAAGACATCCTGAAAATGGACAGGAAACTTTCTATGCACTTCAGCCTCTTACACTGCAAAACACTGCCTCCTTGAGCGGCAAAGGCAGAATAGCATTCCCCTGATATACGACGTTTCCTCCCATTGGAACTCCACTATCCACTTGTTGGACCGACTATATGAGCAGAGGAAGGCCATAAACTATTTATTGATGATGCAGGCGGACAGGAGCACTCCTCTGTGTAACTTCGACGTGAGCCAGTGGTAGCTCATGAGTTACACCTGCCATTTGCTCAGGCCCTTTGTGGAGACCACTTTATTTGTCAGTCACCAGAACTACGGTATGAATAACTGAGGCAGATCCACAGCCAGTGCAGGGCTTTATTAAGACCAGCGTATAAAATACCGGTCTTAATAAATGTGCCCCAACATTTTTAATTACATGCAATTACAAAAGTATTCGGATCCAGGTGCTGGTTTGAAAACTGTAGAATATTTTTTGTGGGAGAACCCCTTTAACTTTTGGCTTAACATCTAATCTGCTCACTTCTCTGTGCAATGCCCTCAATTACTAATGTTGCCTCTGCAGTGTGCTACAGAGTGACCTGTTTATCCATGTCCTGTGCTGAGGCATCCATGAAGAACAGACAGTCTCCACCCAACAGCTCTGAAAAAAATTCAGGATTGCACATAGAAAAACTACTAAAAATGCCAGATACAAGTTATATAATAGCCAGAAATAGGCTACTTTCACATGAACAAGTTTTCCATATGGGTGCAATGCTTGAATTCAATTGCACTCTTATTGAATCCTGACCTATTCATTTCTATGGGTCTGTGTACATGAGCGTTGTTTTTCACGCATCATCTCTGCGTTATGTGAAAATCTCAGCATGTTCTATATTCAGGATTTTTTTACGTAGCCCAAATCTCTTAGAAGTGAATGGGGCTTCCGTGAAAAATGCATTGCATCCAGATGTAAAGCATTTTTCACTGATAGTTGCTAGGGGATGTAGTTTGTTATTATACTTTTTTTTTCATGCGCATGAAAAATGCACCAAAACTGATATCATCCGTGTGAAAAAATATAAAATACACTGAATGCAATCGCAGACAAAACTGCGCTTGCAGGGACCCTTCGTTGCGGGCGGTGAGGGCTGTGAGCCCTGCGCCTCGCCGCCGCAGCGGGAGGAATCCTGGTCGGCGCCGGGCACCAGCGGGAGAGGACCGGGCTGCGCCCGTCGCCTCGTCCTATTCACGGCGTGGGAGGAGCTATGCAGGTGCGGCGTCTCCCCTTGTGGCCTTGTCGGACGGGGAGCGAGCCAGGCGTCGGCCCTTACCTGAGGAGCGGGCGGCGAGTCGACCACGGCGGGGAGAGGAGCGTGCGGCCCCACAGCCTTCCGGTGGGGGCCTGGATCCTGGAGTGAGGTCAGCAGTGGTGCGTGTTGCGCCGCGGCCCTTGTCGCAGGGCCGGCGACGTTCTTCAGTGAGACTGCAGAGGAGCGGGCGGAGCGCGGCAGCGACACCAGTGGCTGCCCCCGGTACTGCAGCTGGATTTGTTCAGGAGGCTGAGGTTGCTGTAGGAGCTGGACTAGGAGGTGCTGCAGTACTGGACGACTGCAGTGATGGAGGTATTTCGGATGCGGCTGCCGGTTCCTCTGCCGGTGAGCCTGGACGGAGGCGGTTTACGTCGGTTGCCGGGGGCGACGAGAGACGGCGGCCGCCTGTCGGCGGGCCTGGACAGCGGGCGGAAGTGGAGGACGGCGAGGTGAGCCAGGACGACTCTGGAGCTGACGACGGGCGGATGGACGAGGATGGAGCCGGTCCGGCGGCAGCGCAGCTGAGCGGACCATCGATGGCGGGAGTGTCCGGGCGGACCGTGGCTGCTGGGCGGATACCTCAGGGCCGGTCAGGTGAGGGGCCTTCGGGTCAGCAACGGGCTCCTGTTGAGCAATCGGTGGGGGGGGGTGTTTTGCAGGGCCAGGGGTTGGCGCAGGAATTGCTAGAGGGGATGGTGTCGCTTTTGTCTAGGTTGGGGTCGGGTGTGCGGGAGTCACCTGCGGCAGTATGGGCTCCAGAGGTGTCCGGTGTTACGAGGTGTCAGTCTGGCGGGGTTGGCTCGAGTAGCGTTGGGGCGGATGTGGTGCCGCCGGGGACTGGGGATGTGTCGGTCGGTGTTGGGGAGAAAGGAAAAGTCGGGGACGAGGTGCGGTTGGCGGACGCAGCTAAGGGCGAGGTCTACGTCTGTTTTGAGGGGCCGCTGGGGGCTCATTTGAAGGCGGAGGTTAAAGAGAAGATCTGGAAGGACGAGTATGTGGAGATATTCTCTTTGCTTCAGTTGGAAAAGTTTAGTTTGGATAGGGTTAGGCCTGATGAGTCCAAAAAGGAGGAGGAGGAGAAGCGGCGGTATCGGTTGATACCGCGGACGTATTTGAATTGGCTGCAGGCTTTTGCCATTCTGGCAAGTGTGGTGGGAGAAAAAGCGCCGGAGCACTGTTCCGCGCTTTTCTGTTACATGGATGCCATTGGTGAGGCCTATAGGACGTATGGGGGTGTGGCATGGTTGAAGTACGACGAGCAGTTTCGTCAGCGGAAGGCGGTCCGGGCGAGTATTCGCTGGGATCACAAAGATATCGGTCTTTGGATGCGGCTTATGGTGGCTCCGAAGGTGGGGCATCAGTCCTTTCGTGGGGCAGCCGGGGGTCCCTCGGCGTCCGAACCTGGTGTTGGGCAAAAGAAGGGTTGCTGTTGGCAGTTCAATGAGGGTTATTGCAGATACCTCGCCGACTGTCGGTTCAAGCACGAGTGTTCCGGATGCGGTGGGGCGCACAGTCTGTCACGGTGTTTCAAGCGGGGGCGAGGAAAAGGAGTTGATGGGGCGCAGAAGAGGGGTGACGCCGGTGAAGGTGGAAGAGATGTTGCCGTGGTTAGAGAGGTACCCAGATAGGGCTGCAGCGGCTTTGTTGTTTGTTGGTTTCAGGGATGGTTTTCGGATCCCGTGTTTTTCGGTCAGCCCGGTTGTGGCTCCCCGTAACTTGACGTCGGCTTTGCGTAGGCCGGACGTGGTAGCGGAGAAGATTGGTAAGGAGATCGCGGCGGGGCGGGTCGCTGGCCCATTTGCGGATTCCCCGTTGTCAGGTTTGTGGGTGTCACCGTTGGGTTTGGTCCCAAAAAAGGAGGCGGGCAAGTTTAGGCTCATACACCACTTGTCGTTTCCTGAGTGTAGTTCTGTTAATGATGGTATTGCTGAGGAGCTTTGTTCGGTTTCGTATACTTCATTTGATGAGGCGGTTCGGTGGGTGCGTCGTTTTGGAAAAGGGGCTTTGTTGGCGAAGACGGATATAGAGGCCGTTTTTCGTTTGTTACCCATTCATCCGGACAGTTTGCATTTGTTGGGGTTTAAGTGGGAAGGCAGTTTTTATGTTGATTGTTGTCTGCCGATGGGTTGTGCAATTTCATGTTCTTTGTTTGAGAAGTTTGCTTCCTTTTTGGAGTGGGTGGTGAAGCAGGAGGCGGGTTGGACTTCTGTTTTACATTATCTTGACGACTTTTTGTTTCTGGGACCTGCTGGGTCGCGAGTTTGTTCGGTGTTACTTCACACGATGGAGAGCATAGTTGGTCGTTTGGGTGTCCTGTTGGCACCGGAAAAGACGGAGGGCCCGGCGACGTCTGTTAAATTTTTGGGTATAGTGATAGATAGTGTGGCCATGGAGTGTCGGTTGCCGGAGGAGAAGGTGGCGGACTTGCGTGAGGATATTGCCTTTTTAAGGAGGGCGAAAAAGGTGCAGTTGCGGCATGTGCAGTCGGTTCTAGGGAAGTTGAATTTTGCATGCAGAATTCTACCAATGGGCCGGGTGTTCTGCAGGCGCTTGACCATGGCGACGGCTGGGGTGCGGAGGCCCTTCCATTTTTTGCGGTTATCATCTGAGGTTTGGGATGACCTGTTGGTGTGGGAGCGTTTTCTGGAGGAATTTAATGGGCGTTCGGTGTGGATGGAGGCGCCTGTGTCCAGTTTTGATTTGGAATTGTGTACGGATGCGTCGGGGTCTTGTGGTTACGGGGCCTTTTGCAGGGGGCAGTGGCGCGCTGGTGCCTGGCCGGAGGTTTGGGTGGAGGCAGGTTTTTTGAGGAATCTGGTTTTGTTGGAATTGTTTCCGATCATTTTGTCTGTTGAGTTGTGGGGGGACGTGCTCAGGAATAAAAGAGTGAGATTTTGCTGTGACAACATGGGGGTGGTTCAGGCGATTAACAGTCAGTCTGCTAATTCGCCCCCGGTGGTGCGCTTGCTTCGCCATTTAGTGCTTAGTGGCTTGCGGTTGAATGCCTGTTTTGTGGCTGTGCATGTTCCGGGTGTTGATAACGACATTGCTGATTCACTTTCTCGCTTTCAGTGGGATCGTTTTCGCGGGCTGGTGCCGGATGCGGACGAGACGGGTCTATCATGTCCTCAGTGGCTCTGGAACATGGCCTTGGGGTCTCCTCTGAGTTGATTCGCCGGTCCGTGAGTAGGAGTACGTGGTTGGCGTATTCTTCGGTGTGGTCCCAGTGGGAGCAGTTGTTGGATCAGGTGGGGGGTTGTGAGGTAGTGGAGGATTTTCAGATGTTGTTGGTATATTTTATAGGTTTGTCTTATAGTTCGGGGGTGTCTGTTTCGGTGGTTTCCAAGCGAGTGGCGGCCGTCAATTTTTGGTTGCGGTTGCGGGGTCTCATGGATGTGTCTAACTGCTTTCTGGTTAGGCAGGCTTTGAAGGGTTATAGGCGTAGTGCCGCGCGGCCAGACACACGTAGGCCGGTTTCGTGGGCAGTGTTGCAGTCGTTGTGGGAGATGGTTGGTGTGGTGTGTTTGACGCCTTATGAGGTTTGTTTGTTTAGGGCTGCTTTTTCCTTGGCCTTTTTCGGGGCATTCAGGGTGTCGGAATTGGTGTCGGGAAATCGGTTGTGTGGGGGAGGTTTGTTGAGGCAGGATGTGTATTTTTCTGGGGGAGGTTTGCGTTGCGTATTGCGTAGGTCTAAGACGGATCAGGAGGGCAAAGGGGTGGTTATTATATTGCGCCCTTTGGTTGGGTCGGTCTTGTGCCTGGTCAGGTGTGTGGAGGAGTTGTTGGTGGTTAGGCCGGATGAGGTGGGTTCGTTGTTGATGCATGCAGATGGGTCGGCATTGTCAAGGTATCAGTTTGTTGCAGTTTTTCGGAAGTGTTTGTTCGCAGCGGGTTACCCGGCTCAGGATTTTGCGTCCCATTCTTTTAGGATTGGGGCGGCAACGGAGGCGGCCAGATGGGGCCTGGGGGAGGAGGCCATTAAACGTATTGGCCGGTGGGAATCTAGGTGTTATCAGTCGTATGTTCGTACTCACATGTTGTGAGTGCCAAGGGGATCAATGTTCGGTTGTCTATACAGTATTTTATTACGCTGACTGGTGAGTTCGGTTTTAATTTTTTGTGTTTACAGGGTCGGCTTGTATGGCTTGGATCTTCGGACACTCCTACGTGTACTGGGGAGCATTGCGGGCGGACGTGCGGAGGAACGGACGGCAGTTGGGGTTCGACCCGGCGGACATGCAAGTGCGCTGGATCGGCATACGGGGCCTGTTGTGGGGTAGGTTGCTCCCGGAATTTCATGCTTCAGTTTCGTTGGATAGGTCACCTGATATTGTTGTGTTGCACGTTGGGGGGAATGACCTGGGTGTTCGCAGTACTAGGGAGGTGATTCGTGATATGAAGCTGGATCTTTTGCGTTTGTGGTCGGATGTTCCGGGTGTTTTGGTGGTTTGGTCCGAGGTTGTGGCTCGGAGAGCCTGGCGTTTTGCGAGGTCGGTTGACCGGCTTAATAAGGCCCGGGCTAAACTTAATAGGGAGGTTGGACGTTTTGTGAGGCGCCATGGTGGAATTGTGGTGCGGCACCGGGAGCTGGAGGCGGCATCGCCTCAGTTCCTTAGGTCTGATGGTGTTCACCTGAATGAGGTGGGTATTGACATGTGGGCCTTAGGGATTCAGGAGGGTCTGGAGACGGCTTTTCGGGTTTGGCAGGACTCCCATAGGTGAGGTTTCTCCTATGGTCGTTCGTGGCGTGGTAATGGAGGGTCCTGGAAGGCAATGATAGGTTTAAGAGGTGCATGCCAAGGTGGAGTGTGCATCTCAGGAGGTTCGGTAAGCTTGTGCATGGGGCTCCTGTGGGCAGATGGGCCTACAGGGGAGACTAATTACAGTTGGAGTATTCGGTGCTCTCGGGTCGGTGACCGCGCCGAGGGTAAGGCGATATTACAAGTGGAGGTGAATGGTGGAGAACACAGCTTACCTGTTGCCTTCTAGGATCCTATTCAATGGTTCAGATGTTATGATAATTGTTATGGTAATTGATATGTTATGCGTGTTATTACGTATTTTCTGTGAAGTGATAATTAATGTTGTTGAATAAATTGGCCGAGAAGGCCCTTTTCCCAAGAAGATGTTTCTGTGTGTTAATTGGGGAACAGGAAGGGGCGGTAAGGTAGATGGGTGGTTTATTGCCTGGGTATCTTCCATCCTTTAAGTCATGGGAGCAACGGAGCTGGGCGCAGCCTGGGCGTAGTGCTCTTTGACTTGGGGGGAAGTTCAGGCAGCTGAGGGTTAAGGTTAGGTCGTGGGGAGGGGCCTTGGTCAGCTATTTTCCCGGGCAGTATATGAAGGGAATGGGGGGCGGAGTTTATCAGACAGGAGCTTGTGAAGAAGCAGGAAGGTTTTTCCCGCCCGCCCGGTATATCGGCAGGGGGTTGAAAGGGTTTGTTGTGGCGTGGTAATGGAGGGTCCTGGAAGGCAATGATAGGTTTAAGAGGTGCATGCCAAGGTGGAGTGTGCATCCCAGGAGGTTCGGTAAGCTTGTGCATGGGGCTCCTGTGGGCAGATGGGCCTACAGGGGAGACTAAATACAGTTGGAGTATTCGGTGCTCTCGGGTCGGTGACCGCGGCCGAGGGTAAGGCGATATTACAAGTGGAGGTGAATGGTGGAGAACACAGCTTACCTGTTGCCTTCTAGGATCCTACTAAATGGTTCAGATGTTATGATAATTGTTATGGTAATTGATATGTTATGCGTGTTATTACGTATTTTCTGTGAAGTGATAATTAATGTTGTTGAATAAATTGGCCGAGAAGGCTCTTTTCCCAAGAAGATGTTTCTGTGTGTTAATTGGGGAACAGGAAGGGGCGGTAAGGTAGATGGGTGGTTTATTGCCTGGATATCTTCCATCCTTTAAGTCATCAGAATAATTTAAAGATATTGTCTAAGATCATAACAAACTGGGACAAAGGCAGGTAATGGTATAAAATAACAAAGGAAGCACCACAATGACAACTTGTGACCACTGTGGCCAATCACTGGCCTCAGCATTACCATTTCCTGCCTTTGCCCTAATGTGGTATTGTAAAGGGGTAATATTAATCACCAGTATTTATGCAAATATCAATAATTAATATTCATAAATAGGAGGAGCCGTCTATTGATGACTCCACCTATTTATACCTTTATATAACAGTACAATATTTTCACTATACTTTACGCTAATCACTAAGCGAGCTGCATGCGCCTTACTAAACTAACTATCGCTAATAAACACACATTACACAGATAGTTATAAATAAAACAGTATTTATTAATACCTAATACACTTAAGCACGCAATACACTAACAATACGGCACTATAAACACAGTACTAAACTACACTACACGGTTCCCAAATTTCACCCACAAAGTAACTATTCAATACACTCACACATATATATTAGCAGCCCACCCACCTGGTTCTTCTTACTGTCGAGGGTAAACGTTGGCACTGCAGGGGTGTATGCAGGCCACAGACACTAATACAGTAATAAAGGTGAGGTACAGTGGGGGTATCAGGGCTGCAAAGCAATGCAAGGGTTAACACCCTGCAAGTGTTAATCAGGAGATCAGGGACACGGCAATGCAAGGGTTCAGCAAGGCAAGGGTTAATCAGGGAATCAGGGACACAGCAATGCAAGGGTTAATACCCTGCAAGTGTATAGAGAGGGGGTATAGTAGGTAGGGATGAGGTACATGCAAGGGTTAATACCCTGCAAGTGATGGGGTAGTGTGAGGGATATGGGAGGAGGTATAGGGCATTGGGCAAGTAGGGGTTAATAGGTAATCGTTGGTGGGGTAGAGGTATAAGAAGAGGGGGATACTCAGTCTTAGATGCTCGTTCATCTAGGGTGATCCATCTCCCGCCTGCAGCACCTTGCATTCCGGACATCGCGATAGTAATCGCGTTGCCGGAATGTGCATAATAGAAGGAGGGGAGGTTCCTCCCTCCCTTCTATCATGCATAATTATCTCCAGCAGCGCTTGAGATAATTACAACAAAGGACTCAGATTCTGTTGAATCTGAGTTCCTTGTAGTTCTCAGGATGACCGGACCTTAGTCTGGTATTTCTGATGCAATTAACCAGATTGCATCAGTGCGGATGCTTGGGGCCCATTCACACCGATGCACCTGGTTTCAAGTATAGGGGGGGAATATTGTATAATATACATGTGTATGGATGCATGGGGCACATTCATACACATGTATACACCAATATAAGGGACATAGATATATATATATATATATATATATATCTAAAGGGGACACAGATTATTATTTACATATCATAAGGGGCCACAGCTACATATTATAAGGGGGCACAGCCCCTACATTATAAGGGGGCACATTAATGCAATTATCTAGTCAACCAATCACATGGCAGTTGCTTCAATGCATTTAGGGGTGTGGTCCTGGTCAAGACAATCTCCTGAACTCCAAACTGAATGTCAAAATGGGAAAGAAAGGTGATTTTAGCAATTTTGAGTGTGGCATGGTTGTTGGTTGCAGACGGGCCGGTCTGAGTATTTCACAATCTGCTCAGTTACTGGGATTTTCACGCACAACCATTTCTAGGGTTTACAAAAAATGGTATGAAAAGGGAAAAACATCCAGTATGCGGCAGTCCTGTGGGCGAAAATGCCTTGTGGATGCTAGAGGTCAGAGGAGAATGGCCCGACTGATTCAAGCTGATAGAAGAGCAACCTTGACTGAAATAACCACTCGTTACAACCGAGGTATGCAGCAAAGCATTTGTGAAGCCACAACACGCACAACCTTGAGGCAGATGGGCTACAACAGCAGAAGACTCCACCGGGTACCACTCATCTCCACTACAAATAGGAAAAAGAGGCTACAATTTGCACGAGCTCACCAAAATTGGACTGTTAAAGACTGGAAAAATGTTGCCTGGTCTGATGAGTCTCGATTTCTGTTGAGACATTCAAATGGTAGAGTCCGAATTTGGCGTAAGAAGAATGAGAACATGTATCCATCCTCTGATGGCTACTTCCAGCAGGATAATGCACCATGTCACAAAGCTCGAATCATTTCAAATTGGTTTCTTGAACATGACAATGAGTTCACTGTACTAAAATGGCCCCCACAGTCACCAGATCTCAACCCAATAGAGCATCTTTGGGATGTGGTGGAACAGGAGCTTTGTGCCCTGGATGTGCATCCCTCAAATCTCCATCAACTGCAAGATGCTATCCTATCAATATAGGCCAACATTTCTAATAAATGCTATCAGCACCTTGTTGAATCAATGCCACGTAGAATTAAGGCAGTTCTGAAGGCAAAAGGGGGCCCAACACCGTATTAGTATGGTGTTCCTAATAATTCTTTAGGTGAGTGTATATCATACATGCATGCACGTGTTTGCATGCATATATGTATATATATGCATGTGTCTCAACCCTTCCTCAACAGGTATCATCTCAGAAATCTCCATTTGTAAGGGTGAGAGATTTAGGCTACCAACATATGGTTCATGCCCCATATCTAGTGGATGTCATAGTCTTATGTCTACTAATCTGGTCTTAAAAATGAAAAGAAATCACAGCCTGGCTTAATGTTATTAGATTTACTTGAATTTCTTATTGTACTTGCAGACAAATCTGACTGTGGTCACAGAGTTTCTCCTCTTAGGATTTCAAGGCAGCCAATTTTTGAGAAATCTTCTATTTCTTCTGTTCCTTGTTGTTTTTGTTGCCACAATATGTGGGAACCTCCTGATCATCATCCTGGTGTCCACCACCAAGAACCTCCACACCCCAATGTACTTCTTCATCTCACAACTGTCCATCAGTGACATCTTATTATCCACAAATATTGTCCCCAACCTGCTCCACATCCTACTGAATAATGGAGGAACCGTCAGTTTTATTGGTTGTATGACTCAGTTTTATTTTTTTGATTGCACTGAAGCATTAGAGGGTTTTCTTTTCGCCGTGATGTCTTATGACAGATATGTGGCCATCTGTAATCCACTCCGTTACTCCTCTGTCATGACGAATAGATTTTGTGTTACATCACTCATTATTAGTTGGTTGATGGGTAATGTTATTTCATTCATTGTTACGATAACATCATCAAAACTAAACTTTTGTGGGTCAAATATCATCAACCATTTTTTCTGTGAAATTATCCCCTTACTAGACCTGTCCTGTTCTGACACCTTCTCTGTTCATGTGGAGATTTTTGTTTTGGGAGTTCCCTCTATAATGGTTGCAACCTCAATCATTGTAGTGTCTTATACTTACATCGTGATATCAGTCTTAAGGATCCAATCCATTACTGGTAGACAGAAAGCCTTCTCCACCTGTAGCTCCCACCTCATTGTGGTCTCCATTTTTTACTGGACTTTATTTAGTGTTTATGTTTTCCCTAAGAGAGAAGAAACTTGGGTCAGTAGTAAAATCCTCTCTCTGCTGTATACTGTATTTACTCCATTTATTAACCCCATTATATACAGTCTGAGGAATAAAGACATTAAGAAAGCCATACAGCAAACATTACATAAACACATATCCTGTAATAAACATTAATTCACATTTAGAGACAAGCAAATCACTCAAAATGTAAATTGTTCAACCGATTTGATTTGAGTGCAAATTGACTCTACCCAAATAAAAAGTGCTCTAACTGGCCTGAAAATGTTTGTATAATACTAGTCTGATAGGACCCGTATTCTCTCTTTTTTAGTTTTGTTTCTCTCTCTCTCAGATTCATTCCGCATTTTTTGTGGATAGGATGCGGACCCATTCATTTTAATGGGTCCGCATCAGTATGTCCATTCCGAAGCCCCGCAAAAAAAATACATGTCCTATTATTGTCCATTTTAGGCATTGTTACAATGGATCCGTAAAAAAAACGGATCGCAAAACACATACGGCCGCGTGCATGTAGCCTAAGGGTGGAATTTGATTCAATTAGAATTGATTTGCTCATCTCTAATTGATGCTGAGCCGCTCTCTAGTGATCAGCGGATCTGGATTTCAGGATTAATTTGATTCTTCCCCAAAGCCGAATTTCCTCCTGCTTCGTGGTAGCGAATTGATTTAACCTAAAATAGTGTAAAAAAAAAAAATTGCGACGGCCACCATCTTGGTCGACTGGACTTCCTCTTCTATTATGATTAGAGATTAGTGAATTTATAGAAAATTCGATTCGGCAGCTTCGCAGAATTTTTTAAAAAAATTTGCTTTGTGCCGAATTAGTTATCGTCTTCATTTGCTCGCGACGAACAGGCCGTCACCATTTTGCTTTAAAATTTTGCCAGAAATCCTGTGCGGCGCGAGATTACGTCATCACGTTAGCTGGTGTGGTCATGTATGATGTCATCACACCGGCCGGCGTGTTGATGTAATTTCGCGCCGCACGCGATTTTGGACGAGATCTTCAAGCAAGATGGAGGCTGGAGGCCCGTCGTGAGCAAATTAGGGAGGTAATTTAGAATTTTGAGTTTTTTATACTATTTCAGATTAAATCAATTCGCTGACACGAAGCACGAGGAAATTCGGCTTCTAGGCGAATCAAATTTATCCTGAAATTCGGATCGAATTCCACTTCGTGGGATTCGATTCGCTCATTTCTAATTATGAATAAATTTAAACGCAAGACCAACGCTGGCTCACATGCCAACCTACAGTTAGTATATGTAATACATATTACGACAAATTCAACTGGCCAACAATTAAAAAAATATGAGGGTCCCAGCTCCTATAACAAAGCACAAAACCTACAAAAATTGAAGCTTCACAGGTACTAATACAAAATGTTTTATTTTATTGAATTACAATTATACATACATAACAGACGTTGTAATGTCTCGACTGCGTGTTGCTTTAGGTACACAGCTTAACATCAAGTATAAACCGAATCCCAATGAAAGATGCGCTGGTTTACTGAACTGATGCAATCTTTACTGAGATATAATGAACAGAAATGCGTACAATAGTGTTCATATGATATGATATGAGTTGATATGGTAAAACTGTGAAACAAACATAAAAAGAAAAATATAAGCATGGCTATTCAAGCAACATACATTATACATATGCAGCGTACTCAAGTTAGGTTTAGAAATGTTCCTGGGTGTTGTAGTGCAATAGACACTAACCTGAGACGGCTGACTCTCTGCAAGGGCAGGTGATGATGAGAAATGTTCGTGACGCCAGTGCCAATTAAACGGTGGCACGCCGTTTGCTGATAGCAGGAATAACTGAGGAACCACGTGATGTTAAAACAGAATTCAAACTTTAGTAGTCATCATTTAGAGACATTGACGGAAGCGCAGTTCCTTTGAAGACAGTTGATTTTCAATACAGTTGATGCAGGCAATATATATATATATACAGCAAGGTGACTTTAGAGTGTTAAACACAGGACTTGCAGTACAGGCAGCTTGCACTCTATTCCTGACTGATCCTGGAACATAGAAACTCTTCTCCAAGGTCCAATGCCCTAGCTCTGGCGTATATCCTTGGTTTTATCTCTATCAAGTTCCTCCTCTGTTGTCTTGAGTACCTCTTGGTTGCTATTTAGAATTAGTGACTTTTAAAAATACCTTTATTAGTGATAAAGTGGGTATAGGTATGTATATACCAACAGAGTGTGCTACAATTTCAAAAGGATTAAATATAAATTTCTTTTGACAGGGGAGTAGTGACCCCTAAACAGAACATATATTAGTGATACAAAATGTCGCTAGACTTAGACGGCTTCACGTCACCCACCACTGGAACAGGCCACTGTCACACATTTAGGGCCCGGCACCCAGACAGAGGAGAGCGGTCCCGTAACAGAGAATCTGGCTTCATGTCAGCAGAGAATCAGTCTTGATGTCATAGCAGAGAATCAGGCTTCACGTCACCCACCACTGGAACAGGCCACTGTCACATATTTAGGCCCAGGCACCCAGGCAGAGGAGAGAGGTCCTGTAACAGAGAATCTGGCTTCATGTCAGCAGAAAATCAGTCTTCATGTCATAGCAGAGAATCAGGCTTCACGTCACCCACCACTGGAACAGGCCACTGTCACACATTTAGGCCCAGGCACCCAGGCAGAGGAGAGAGGTCCCGTAACAGAGAATCTGGCCTTATGTCAGCGCAGAATCTGTCTTCATGTCATAGCAGAGAATCAGGCTTCACGTCACCCACCACTGGAACAGGCCACTGTCACACATTTAGGCCCAGGCACCCAGACAGAGGAGAGCGGTCCCGTAACAGAGAATCTGGCCTTATGTCAGCGCAGAATCTGTCTTCATGTCATAGCAGAGAATCAGGCTTCACGTCACCCACAACTGGAACAGGCCACTGTCACACATTTAGGCCCAGGCACCCAGGCAGAGGAGAGAGGTCCCGTAACAGAGAATCTGGCCTTATGTCAGCGCAGAATCTGTCTTCATGTCATAGCAGAGAATCAGGCTTCACGTCACCCACCACTGGAACAGGCCACTGTCACACATTTAGGCCCCGGCACCCAGACAGAGGAGAGCGGTCCCGTAACAGAGAATCTGGCCTTATGTCAGCACAGAATCAGTCTTCATGTCATAGCAGAGAATCAGGCTTCACGTCACCCACAACTGGAACAGGCCACTGTCACACATTTAGGCCCAGGCACCCAGGCAGAGGAGAGAGGTCCCGTAACAGAGAATCTGGCCTTATGTCAGCGCAGAATCTGTCTTCATGTCATAGCAGAGAATCAGGCTTCACGTCACCCACCACTGGAACAGGCCACTGTCACACATTTAGGCCCCGGCACCCAGACAGAGGAGAGCGGTCCCGTAACAGAGAATCTGGCCTTATGTCAGCGCAGAATCTGTCTTCATGTCATAGCAGAGAATCAGGCTTCACGTCACCCACCGCTGGAACAGGCCACTGTCACACATTTAGGCCTCGGCACCCAGACAGAGGAGAGCTGTCCCGTAACAGAGAATCTGGCCTTATGTCAGCGCAGAATCTGTCTTCATGTCATAGCAGAGAATCAAGCTTCACGTCACCCACCACTGGAACAGGCCACTGTCACACATTTAGGCCCAGGCACCCAGGCAGAGGAGAGAGGTCCCGTAACAGAGAATCTGGCCTTATGTCAGCACAGAATCTGTCTTCATGTCATAGCAGAGAATCAGGCTTCACGTCACCCACCACTGGAACAGGCCACTGTCACACATTTAGGCCCAGGCACCCAGGCAGAGGAGAGAGGTCCCGTAACAGAGAATCTGGCCTTATGTCAGCGCAGAATCTGTCTTCATGTCATAGCAGAGAATCAGGCTTCACGTCACCCACCACTGGAACAGGCCACTGTCACACATTTAGGCCCCGGCACCCAGACAGAGGAGAGCGGTCCCGTAACAGAGAATCTGGCCTTATCTCAGCGCAGAATCTGTCTTCATGTCATAGCAGAGAATCAGGCTTAACGTCATCTACCACTGGAACAGGCCACTGTCACACATTTAGGCCCAGGCACCCAGACAGAGGAGAGCGGTCCCGTAACAGAGAATCTGGCCTTATGTCAGCACAGAATCTGTCTTCATGTCATAGCAGAGAATTAGGCTTCACGTCACCCACCACTGGAACAGGCCACTGTCACATATTTAGGCCCAGGCACCCAGGCAGAGGAGAGAGGTCGCATAACAGAGAATCTGGCTTCATGTCACTCAGCACAGAATAAGTCTTCATGTCATAGCAGAGAATCAGGCTTCACGTCACCCACCACTGGAACAGGCCACTGTCACACATTTAGGCCCCGGCACCCATACAGATGAGAGGTTCATACAACTTTGTGTTGCCCCGCAATATAATGGTAAAATGAAATTAAAAATAGTATTGAATGAGGAAGTGCCCTGGAGTAGAATAATATATTGTTAAGGGGAGGTAGTTAATATCTAATCTGCACAAGGGATGGACAGGTCCTGTGGGATCCATGCCTGGTTCATTTTTATGAACGTCAGCTTGTCCACATTGGCTGTAGACAGACGGCTACGTTTGTCTGTAATGACGCCCCCTGCCGTGCTGAATACACGTTCAGACAAAACGCTGGCCGCCGGGCAGGCCAGCACCTCCAAGGCATAAAAGGCTAGCTCTGGCCACGTGGACAATTTGGAGACCCAGAAGTTGAATGGGGCCGAACCATCAGTCAGTACGTGGAGGGGTGTGCACAGGTACTGTTCCACCATGTTAGTGAAATGTTGCCTCCTGCTAACACGTTCCGTATCAGGTGGTGGTGCAGTTAGCTGTGGCGTGTTGACAAAACTTTTCCACATCTCTGCCATGCTAACCCTGCCCTCAGAGGAGCTGGGCGTGACACAGCTGCGTTGGCGACCTCTTGCTCCTCCTCTGCCTTCGCCTTGGGCTTCCACTGGTACCCCTGTGACATTTGGGAATGCTCTCAGTAGCGCGTCTACCAACGTGCGCTTGTACTCGCGCATCTTCCTATCACGCTCCAGTGTGGGAAGTAAGGTGGGCACATTGTCTTTGTACCGGGGATCCAGCAGGGTGGCAACCCAGTAGTCCGCACATGTTAAAATGTGGGCAACTCTGCTGTCGTTGCGCAGGCACTGCAGCATGTAGTCGCTCATGTGTGCCAGGCTGCCCAGAGGTAAGGACAAGCTGTCCTCTGTGGGAGGCGTATCGTCATCGTCCTGTGTTTCCCCCCAGCCATGCACCAGTGATGGGGCCGAGCTGCTTTGGGTGCCACCCCGCTGTGAACATGCTTCATCCTCATCCTCCTCCACCTCCTCCTCATCCTCGTCCTCCTCGTCCTCCAGTAGTGGGTCCTGTCTGGCCACATTTGTACCTGGCCTCTGGTGTTGCAAAAAACCTCCCTCTGAGTCACTTTGAAGAGACTGGCCTGAAAGTGCTAAAAATGACCCCACTTCCTCCTCTTCCTCCTGGGCCACCTCCTCTTCCATCATCGCCCTAAGTGTTTTATCAAGGAGACATAGAAGTGGTATTGTAATAATGATAATGGCGTCATCGCCAGTGGCCATGTTGGTGGAGTACTCGAAACAACGCAACAGGGCACACAGGTCTCGCATGGAGGCCCAGTCATTGGTGGTGAAGTGTGTCTGATCCGCAGTGCGACTGACCCGTGCGTGCTGCAGCTGAAACTCCACTATGGCCTGCTGCTGCTCGCACAGTCTGTCCAGCATATGCAAGGTGGAGTTCCACCTGGTGGGTACGTCGCATATGAGGCGGTGAGCGGGAAGGCCGAAGTTACGCTGTAGCGCAGACAGGCGAGCAGCGGCAGGGTGTGAACGCCGTAAGCGCGAACAGACGGCCCGCACTTTATGCAGCAGCTCTGACATGTCGGGGTAGTTGCGAATGAACTTCTGACACCACCAAATTCAGCACATGCGCCAGGCAAGGGATGTGCGTCAAACCGGCTAGTCCCAGAGCTGCAACGAGATTTCGCCCATTATCGCACGCCACCAGGCCGGGCTTGAGGCTCACCGGCAGCAACCACTCGTCGGTCTGTTGTTCTATACCCTGCCACAACTCCTGTGCGGTGTGGGGCCTGTCCCCCAAACATATGAGTTTCAGAATGGCCTGCTGACGTTTATCCCGGGCTCTGCTGAAGTTGGTGGTGAAGGTGTGTGGCTGACTGGATGAGCAGGTGGAAGAACAGGAGGAGGAAGCTGAGTAGGAGGAGGAGGAGACAGGAGGCAAAGAATGTTGCCCTGCGATCCTTGGCGGCGGAAGGACGTGCGCCAAACAGCTCTCCGCCTGGGGCCCAGCCGCCACTACATTTACCCAGTGTGCAGTTAGGGAGATATAGCGTCAATGGCCGTGCTTACTGGTCCACGTATCTGTGGTTAGGTGGACCTTGCCACAGATGGCGTTGCGCAGTGCACACTTGATTTTATCGGACACTTGTTTGTGCAGGGAAGGCACGGCTCTCTTGGAGAAGTAGTGGCGGCTGGGAACAACATACTGTGGGACAGCAAGTGACATGAGCTGTTTGAAGCTGTGTGTGTCCACCAGCCTAAATGACAGCATTTCATAGGCCAGTAGTTTAGAAATGCTGGCATTCAGGGCCAGGGATCGAGGGTGGCTAGGTGGGAATTTACGCTTTCTCTCAAATGTTTGTGAGATGGAGAGCTGAACGCTGCAGTGTGACATGGTTGAGATGCTTGGTGACGCAGGTGGTGGTGTTGGTGGTACATCACATGTTTGCTGGGCGGCAGGTGCCAACGTTTCTCCAGAGGCAGAGGAAGAGGCCGAGGCGGCGGCAGCAGCAGCAGAAGAGGCCGAGGCGGCAGCAGCAGAAGAGGTAGCAGGGGGAGCCTGAGTGACTTCCTTGTTTTTAAGGTGTTTACTCCACTGCAGTTCATGCTTTGCATGCAGGTGCCTGGTCATGCAGGTTGTGCTAAGGTTCAGAACGTTAATGCCTCGCTTCAGGCTCTGATGGCACAGCGTGCAAACCACTCGGGTCTTGTCGTCAGCTCATTGTTTGAAGAAGTGCCATGCCAGGGAACTCCTTGAAGCTGCCTTTGGGGTGCTCGGTCCCATATGGCAGCGGTCAGTAGCAGGCGGAGTCTCTTGGCGGCGGGTGTTCTGATTTTGCCCACTGCTTCCTCTTTTGCTACGCTGTTGGCTCGGTCTCACCACTGCCTCTTCCTCTGAACTCTGAAAGTCAGTGGCACGACCTTCATTCCATGTGGGGTCTAGGACCTCATCATCCCCTGCTTTCTCCTCCACCCAGTCTTCCTCCCTGACCTCCTTTTTGGTCTGCACACTGCAGAAAGACGCAGCAGTTGGCACCTGTGTTTCGTCATCATCAGAGACGTGCTGAGGTGGTATTCCCATGTCCTCATCATCAGGAAACATAAGTGGTTGTGCGTTAGTGCATTCTATCTCTTCCACCCCTGGTGAAGGGCTAGGTGGATGCCCTTGGGAAACCCTGGCAGCAGAGTCTTCAAACAGCATAAGAGACTGCTGCATAACTTGAGGCTCAGACAGTTTCCCTGATATGCATGGGGGTGATGTGACAGACTGATGGGCTTGGTTTTCATGCACCATCTGTGCGCTTTCTGCAGAAGACTGGGTGGGAGATAATGTGAACGTGCTGGATGCACTGTCTGCCACCCAATTGACTAATGCCTGTACCTGCTCAGGCCTTACCATCCTTAGAACGGCATTGGGCCCCACCAAATATCGCTGTAAATTCTGGCGGCTACTGGGACCTGAGGTAGTTGGTACACTAGGACGTGTGGCTGGGGCAGAACGGCCACGTCCTCTCCCAGCACCAGAGGGTCCACTAACACCACCACGACCATGTCCACGTCCGCGTCCCTTATTAGATGTTTTCCTCATTGTTCCCGTTCACCACAATTTTGAGAATGGCAAATTTGGGAATAGTTTTTCAACCCAGAACAAAAAGTGTGCTTTTACGGTCACTACAAATAACTTGACCAGCTAAAACAGTACAGATTTGGTTGAATAGAAATGTGAGGCCTGTTTTTTTTTGCACTGTGTGACAGGTATAGGTTTAATCACAGAATCAGACTTCTATCTGCATGGTAGCGTGTGTCTTAGGTTTTTCTGAATGACACTATCAGTACCTTCAATGTAAGATATCCTTTTTGGGATAGATTTCAAGTAGGCCTCAAATACCAGAAACTAGTTATTTTGAGAATGGCAAATTTGGGAATAGTTTTTAAACCCAGAAAAAAAAAGTGCTTTTACGGTCACTACAAATAACTTGACCAGCTAAAATAGTACAGATTTGGTTGAATAGAAATGTGAGGCCTGTTTTTTTTTTGCGCTGTGTGACAGGTATAGGTTTAATCACAGAATCAGACTTCTATCTGCACGGTAGCGTGTGTCTTAGGTTTTTCTGAATGACACTATCAGCACCTTCAATGTAAGATATCCTTTTTGGGATAGATTTCAAGTAGGCCTCATATACCAGAAACTAGTTATTTTGAGAATGGCAAATTTGGGAATAGTTATTCAACCCAGAACAAAAAGTGTGCTACGGTCACTACAAATAACTTGACCAGCTAAAACAGTACAGATTTGGTTGAATAGAAATGTCAGGTCTATTTTTTAGGCGCTGGGTGACAGGCTCAACTTGCCCCTGATGTAGTATGTGGCCAAAAAATAATCAGACTGTTGATGGTTAAATGCACTTGGGTGACACAGGCTCAGCCTGCAGCTGATGTAGTATATGGCCAGAAAATAACCAGACTGTTGATGATTAAATGCACTTCGGTGACACAGGCTCAGCCTGCAGCTGATGTAGGATATAGCACAAAATAACCACACTATTGATGGTTAAATACACTTGGTGATAGCTTGTGCTGGCGCACCACAAGTCACAAAATGGCCGCCGATCACCCCAGAAAAAAAGTGATCTAAAAACGCTCTGGGCAGCCTCAAAAAAGTGAGCAAGTCAATATTAGCACTTCAATGATCCACAGCTGCAGATCGATCACAGAATGAAGTCTTTTGGAGGAGTTAATCTGCCTAATCTCGCCCTAACGTCGCAGCTGCAACCTCTCCCTATGCTTCAATCAGCAGAGTGACGTGCAGCGCAACGTGACCCAAGCTTATATAGAGGCTGGGTCACATGCTGCACTGGCCAATCACAGCCATGCCAATAGTAGGCAAGGCTGTGATGGCCTCTTGGGGCAAGTAGTATGACGCTTGTTGATTGGCTGCTTTGCAGCCTTTCAAAAAGCGCCAAGAAAGCGCCGAACACCGAACCCGAACCCGGACTTTTCCGAAAATGTTCGGGTTCGGGTCCGTGTCACGGACACCCCAAAATTCGGTACGAACCCGAACTATACAGTTCGGGTTCGCTCATCCCTAGTCACTAAGATTTCCTGCTATCCTGCAAGGCATAAATGCAGATAATAAGAACATGGAAAGGCAGGGGGGAGGGGTTTACTCAGCTTTCCCAGAGACTCCTGTCTCTGCACATGTGTCATGCAGGATAGCAAGTAATATCAGTGTCTCCCAGCTGTCCTGCATGACACAGGGGATGGGGGAAGGGGGGCACTTACTTCCTCACTCTTTTCTCATGTCTTTTCTCATGTGCATGTGCCATGCTGGACAGCAGGAAAGTTGGGTGGTATTACATCATGTAATGCCCCAGATTCTTGTCAATATATGCTGAACACCGCCAGAACCTACCAGATCCCATTCACTATGGGGCCCAATGATTTCTGTGTACGCCTCTGACAGAACTGTTTCAGTTCAGCAATATTCTTGGGATGTCTGGTGTGAATCGCTTTCTTGAGGTCATGCCACAGCATCTCAATCAGGTTGAGGTCAGGACTCTGACTGGGCCACTCCAGAAGGCGTATTTTCTTCTGTTTAAGCCATTCTGTTGTTGATTTACTTCTATGCTTTGGGTCGTTGTCCTGTTGCAACACCCATCTTCTGTTGAGCTTCAGCTAGTGGACAGATGGCCTTAAGTTCTCCTGCAAAATGTCTTGATAAACTTGGGAATTCATTTTTCCTTCAATGATAGAAATCCGTCCAGGCCCTGACGCAGCAAAGCAGCCCCCAACCATGATGCCCCCACAACCATACTTCACAGTTGGGATGAGGTTTTGATGTTATTGTGCTGTGCCTCTTTTTATCCACACATAGTGTTGTGTGTTTGTTCCAAACAACTCAACTTTGGTTTCATCTGTCCACAGAATATTTTGCCAGTACTTGTCACTGTGCCTCAGCATTCGCTGCAACGCAGGAAGGCAGGGAACAGGGAGCAGGTCACCACCTAGTGCAACCCTGAACTCTCCCTAGACTCCTAGCGCATGAGCCGCCTCTGAAGGTAAGGGGGCTCATGCTCACCAACCTTGGACCCTGCTATCCCTGCTATGCCCTAGGCCTGATGACAGGGCAGAGACCAACCATTCATCGTACACCACGGATGAATGGTGTTTTCAGAGGCCCTGTAGCAAAAGGAAGCAAGACCATAGGCTAAACAGAACGGCAGGTAAGTAACAGCAACATAACAATGCTATGAACACTTACCTGCCGCAGCCGAGATGGATGGAGGCTCCAGGCTGGGAAACCCACAGTCTTGCCTTCGCTTAACCCCTCCGGGAAAGCCCGCCCCTTTCGGAGCCATCACACCACCATGCGCACCTCCAAACAGGGACCACACCAAAACTACATACACTAGGTGGGGAGGGAAAACAGAAACACACCAGAGGGGACAACAGACAGAGCAAGGTACACAAAATAATAAATAAGGGTGGCTCACACAGACCGTATCATTCAGCCCAGGAGCAGAGCTCCACACCAAGCTGACAAACAAACCAAACTGACACTCAGGCTTCACCACACCAACATATAGGAGGCCTGAGGTCACACCCACCACACCTACCAAGCACACCTTAACCCCGTGCACACCAGAATGGGAAGGGACACACAACTTAAAGGGGAAGTGTCAAAACATGCAAAACAGCATGTTGCCACCGGCAACAAGTATGCACGGCAAAAGTGTCATGGTCCACAATAACAGACCATGACACAGCCGTGACAGTACTGCTGTGGAACATCCAGGTGCTCTTGTGCAAACTGTAAACGTGCAGCAATGTTTTTTTGGACAGTAGTGGTTTCCTCTGTCGTATCCCCCCATGAAATCCATTCTTGTTTAGTGTTTTACATATCGTAGATTCGCTAACAGGGATGTTAGCATATGCCACAGACTTTTGTAAGTCTTTAGCTGACACTCTGGGATTCTTCTTCACCTCATTGAGCAGTCTGCGCTGTGCTCTTGCAGTCATCTTTACAGGACGACCACTCCTAGGTAGAGTAGCAGCAGTGCTGAACTTTCTCCATTTATAGACAATTTGTCTTACAGTGGACTGATAAACAGCAAGGCTTTTGAGATACTTTTATAACCCTTTCCAGCTTTATGCAAATAAACAATTCTTAATCGTAGGTCTTCTAAAAGCTATTTTGTGCGAGGCATCATTCACATCAGGCAATGCTTCTTGTGAAAAGCAAACCCAGAAGTGGTGTGTGTTTTTTATAGTGCAGGGCAGCTGTAACCAACACCTCCAATCTCATCTCATTGATTGGACTCCAGTTGGCTGACACCTCACTCCAATTAGCTCTTGGAGATGTCATTAGTCTAGGGGTTCACATACTTTTTCCACCTGCACTGTGAATGTTTACATGGTGTGTTCAATAAAAACATGGTAACATTTAATTCTTTCTGTGTTATTAGTTTAAGCAGACTGTGATTGTCTATTGTTGTGACTTAGATGAAGATCAGATCACATTTTATGACCAATTTGTGCAGAAATCCATATCATTTCAAAGGGTTCACATACTTTTTCTTGCAACTGCATAACATCATTTTATGGAATTGCACAAGTTATTTTTAAGGCACAGTCAACTTGGTGCATGAAAACTTTTGATCTACTGGGAGTGTGGTGAAAGAATTACAAGCTGAAATAAACCATTGTCTCTAATATTCTTCTGACATTTCACATTCTTGAAATCTAGAAGTGACTTAAACCTTGAGGTCACCACTTATAACCCTGGACCATTCTGAATAGGAATCATTGACCACAACTATATAGACACTGTCCATCTGCCAGTTTTCTATCCAATTACAAATTATACTTTCCAAGACTATATACCTAATTTTACCTATTAAACATCTGTGAGGGACAGTATCAGAAGCCTTTACACATTCTAACAACACTACATCCATAGCTGCCCCTTAGTCCAGGCTTCTACTCATCTTCTCATAAAAACAAATCAGGTTAGTCACAACTCATGTCCTTGGTGTTAGAGCTGATTGGCCTAGGCGACAGGAGCCACACAGCCGATCACTTTCTAAAGTGCATTAAGCAGCAAATATTCTACTGGCTCTCTCTCCGCCAAAACAAGGTGTTTATCCACAATGGCCACAAGATTGTGCCCTCAGCATTGGACCATTGATCGGTGATTGGCTACAGTGGTAACATGCCATATACCAGTAAGTTCCCGCTGCAGTTTGTAAACAAGCATCCCCATGATGAGAGCTCCACTTCCTGTTCATTACACTGCCCGTCGTCTCAGAAGTGCAGTGTAATGACAAGTACTCGCTCCATTCAAGTGAATAAGGCGAGTACTTGTAATTACACTACACCACTACTAGAGAGGAGACGACAGGCAGTGTAATGAACAGGAAGCAGCGTCACATGGAGCACTACCACTTCTTCAGACAGATAATCAATAGGGATGCTGGGTGTCAGACCCCCGCCTATCTGTTATTGATGACCTATTCTGAGGGTAGGTCATGAATACAGTCCTGATCAAAAGTTTAAGACCACTTGAAAAATGGCAAAAAATCATTTTTAGCATGGCTGGATCTTAACAAGGTTCCAAGTAGAGCTTCAACATGCAACAAGAAGAAATGGGAGTGAGACAAAACATTTTTTGAGCATTCATTTTTATGAAAACAACAAATAAACTCAAACAGGCTGTTTTTCAGCTGATCAAAAGTTTAGGACCACACGTCCTAAAAAATCCTAAACCCCCCAAAACAGAAATCCAACTTCAAAACATGAACTCAGTAATGAGTAGCTCTGTCGTTATTGTTTATCACTTCAAAAATATGTTTCAGCATGCTTGATGCAAGCGTTTCCATGAAGTGAGTGGGAACATTTCTCCAAGTGGTGAAGACGGCCACATGAAGGCCATCTACTGTCTGGAACTGTTGTCCATTTTTGTAAACTTCCCTTGCCATCCATCCCCAAAGGTTCTCAATTGGATTTAGATCAGGGGAACACGCAGGATGGGCCAAAAGAGTGATGTTATTCTCCTGGAAGAAGTCCCTTGTCCTGTGGGCATTGTGTACTGTAGCGTTGTTCTGTTGAAAAAACAAGTCGTTACCACACAGACGAGGGCCCTCAGTCTTGAGGAATGCTCTCTGCAACATCTGGACATAGCCAGCGGCCGTTTGACACCCCTGCACTTCCTAAAGCTCCATTGCTCCACTGAAGTAAAAAGCACCCAGACCATTATGGCGCCCCCTTCACTGTGGAACGTAGAAAACATCTCAGGTGGGATCTGCTTGTCATGCCAGTAACGTTGGAAACCATCAGGTCCACCAAGGTTACATTTTTTATCATCAGAGAATAAAACTTTCTTCCACCTGTCCCATGTTTGGTGCTATCTTGCAAAGTCCAAATGAGCAGTTCTGTAGCGTTCAAGGAGACGAGGTCTTTGAAGATGTTTTTTGTTTTTGAAGCCCTTCAGTCTCAGATGCCGTCTGATGGTTATGGGGCTGCAGTCAGAACCAGTAAGGGCCTTAATTTGGGTCGAGGATCGTCCAGTGTCTTGACGGACAGCCAATTGGATCCTCCGGCTCAGCGCTGATGAAATTTTTTTGGGTCTTCCACTTGCCTTTTTTGTTCCATAACCCTCAGGATCATTTTTTTAGTTTTTTTTAAAGTTTTTTATTTTAACTTTCATAGTGATAAAACACGGCAGAAGGTTACACGGTATAACGTAACATGGAAAAGGTACATAATATTCAATAGCATAGAAGTCAAGCATATATAGAGGAGACAAGCACATCAGTGACTAATAGGAAACAAACAAATACTTGGTTAGGTTAGCTGACCATATTTACTACAAGTTGTGCATGGAGAGAGCCATTAATCAGGTTGAAGATCTGAACCTGTGTATGAGTATGTCTAATCTAAAGAGGTTTGGATGTTATTTGATTCCTGATATCAAGGGCATAAATGTAAGTATAGGCATGTCTAAACTTAGAAAGCCTGAAGTAAGTATAGGTTATGATAACAAAGCCCAGAGATAGAAGGTATGGGTGTCTAAAGGAGGAGGAGTGAATTAGCGCCACTGGAGAACCTAAAACTAGACCAGATTGACCAACGTTTTATGAAGGCTGGGTGTGTACGAGATTCCCAAGCAGAAAGCTCTTCAAAGCGATAGAGCTGGTCTACTTTGAGCTTCCATTGATCAATTGTTGGCAATGTGGTCTGAAGCCAATGTTTGGGTACGAGTAAGCGCGCTGCACACAAAAGTTGTTTGAAGAGGTAGCTAGGTGGGTGTTGGTTTGCATCCTTGTAGTGAGACAACAATGCACCAAGAGGGGACATCTTTACAGATTCGTGACAAATTTGGTTGCTCAAACGAAAAATATCTGACCACCATTTATTAATTACTGAACAGTTCCACCAAATATGGAGGAAAGTTCCAGTCTCCTCGGAACACCTCCAGCACTTGTCAGAAGAAGATTCAGAAAAATGGGCAGATCTAGATGGAGTGATATACCATTGAGTCAATATTTTGTAACCATTTTCCTGAATGCGCACACATCGAGAAGCCTTATGGGGAGTATCAAATAAGTCAGGTAAGTCGTTGATGGGTATAGTTATCCCAGTTTCTCTTTCCCAATTGTGTAGGAAAAATGGTTTGGTGATTAGTGGTAGGCTCCTCAATTTGCTATATATTTGTGAGATTAGTTTTCTCAAGGGTTTAGGGTTGATAATAAGGGCTTCAAACCATCCTATTGGACGAAGGAGTTCACCTTTAGTGTTATTTTTTATTTGAAAGGATCTAATGTGAGGGATTAGAGTAAGGTCACATGGGCAGGGATTGAGTAGAGTATGTATGACATCTGTTTCCAGGAGCTTCCCCGTGGAATTTAAGAGATTTCTAATTGGCAAGGAGGAGGATTTGATGCGTTTAGAAGAGGACTGCAATAGTATTGGAGAGGACGTACCTAGGATATCTGCTATCGTCAAAATAGGGGAAGGGAAGGGAACTGAACAATGAAAGGAGTTCAGCCATCTCCAGGCATCAAGTGTTGCTTTGAGAATTGGGAAGTTAGGCATTGGTATATGTGGGGGAGAGTGATGACCTAATAAGGCTGTCCGGGAAGGAGTGTCAAGTATGCTTTGTTCTAAGCTTACCCAAGGTTTGTCAGTAGAGTTGCGGAGCCAATCGACCACTCTAGCTAAAAGTATAGCTTTTCCATACATTTCTGGATCTGGGAGACCCATTCCGCCTAACTGACGTGGGTGGGCTAAGAGTTTGTATGAAAGTCTGGCCTTTTTGCCATTCCATATGAAGGATCTAAATTTCTGTTTCAGGGAAGTGTAGAAGGAGCAAGGTATGGGAATTGGAAGAACCTGTCGGAGATATGTTAAGCGTTGTAAGATTAATGAAGTGAGAAGATTTTTACGCCCAAACCAGGATAGCATGGGCGCTCTAGCCTGTAAGTTGTCATCAGTAAAGATTTGGTATGGGTAGATATTCCCGAAGTAAGAATCAGTGATTTGCTAGTATTTATCTTGAAGTTTGAGATGAAGCTATACTGTTGTAGGTGTTTTTGTATGAAAGGTAGAGAAGTGGTGGGATTTGTCGTCATGATCATTACATCATCAGCGAACGCCGCTATTTTGTGGTCCCTTCCTCCCAAAGTAATGCCTTTAATATTGTGATCTTTCCTAAATGTGGACAATAGAGGTTCCATTGCCAGCACAAATAGGAGGGGGGACAGAGGACAACCCTGACGGGTACCATTGTGTATGTGAAAAGGCAGGGATAGATTACCGTTAACCATTACCAGGACAGTGGCCTGTGCATACATAGCAAAGATCGCTTGAACAAAGGGACCAGGCAGACCAAAGCCCAACAGAACTTGTCTCAGGTATGTCCAATTGATTCTATCGAACGCTTTTTCTGCGTCGGTGCTGAGTAGAAGTAGAGGAGATTAAGTGTGTTTGGCATAGCACAATGCATTGATAACTCTCGTCGTGTTATCTTTACCTTCTCTATTGCGGATAAAGCCTACCTGGTCCCCATGTATCAAAGAAGGGAGGAAGTTTGCCAGACGGTTGGCCAACATTTTAGCTAAAAGTTTGAGATCTATATTTAGGAGGGATATAGGTCTGTAGTTTGCACAGTGTTTGGGGTCCTTCCCTTCTTTAGGGATCAGTGCTATGTGTGCAGTCGTGATATCCCTAGAAAGGGTATTACCTTGAATTGCAGCATTGCATACCTCAAGAAGGTGTGGGAGTAGCTGAGTCTTAAAGGTTTTATAATATGATGAAGGGAGGCCATCAGGGCCGGGACTTTTTCCAAGGGGCAGTTGAGAGAGGGCTACAGATAGTTCTTCATTTGAAAAGGGAGCTGCTAGCAAGGTTCTCTGAGTATCGGTGAGCGTAGGGATTGGGTTTGCTTCTAGAAAGGAGGAGATTGAAGATAGGTGGTTTTCAGAGGAAGGAAGTGGAGGGATGTTGTAGAGTTCCTCATAGAAGGCTCTAAATTGGTTAGCTATTTGGTTCGAGGAGAAAATGGTTTCCCCATTTGGGGAGCTTAACTGGTGTATATACAGGGAGTGCAGAATTATTAGGCAAGTTGTATTTCTGAGGATTAATTTTATTATTGAACAACAACCATGTTCTCAATGAACCCAAAAAACTCATTAATATCAAAGCTGAATATTTTTGGAAGTAGTTTTTAGTTTGTTTTTAGTTTTAGCTATTTTAGGGGGATATCTGTGTGTGCAGGTGACTATTACTGTGCATAATTATTAGGCAACTTAACAAAAAACAAATATATACCCATTTCAATTATTTATTTTTACCAGTGAAACCAATATAACATCTCAACATTCACAAATATACATTTCTGACATTCAAAAACAAAACAAAAACAAATCAGTGACCAATATAGCCACCTTTCTTTGCAAGGACACTCAAAAGCCTGCCATCCATGGATTCTGTCAGTGTTTTGATCTGTTCACCATCAACATTGCGTGCAGCAGCAACCACAGCCTCCCAGACACTGTTCAGAGAGGTGTACTGTTTTCCCTCCTTGTAAATCTCACATTTGATGATGGACCACAGGTTCTCAATGGGGTTCAGATCAGGTGAACAAGGAGGCCATGTAATTAGATTTTCTTCTTTTATACCCTTTCTTGCCAGCCACGCTGTGGAGTACTTGGACGCGTGTGATGGAGCATTGTCCTGCATGAAAATCATGTTTTTCTTGAAGGATGCAGACTTCTTCCTGTACCACTGCTTGAAGAAGGTGTCTTCCAGAAACTGGCAGTAGGACTGGGAGTTGAGCTTGACTCCATCCTCAACCCGAAAAGGCCCCACAAGCTCATCTTTGATGATACCAGCCCAAACCAGTACTCCACCTCCACCTTGCTGGCGTCTGAGTCGGACTGGAGCTCTCTGCCCTTTACCAATCCAGCCACGGGCCCATCCATCTGGCCCATCAAGACTCACTCTCATTTCATCAGTCCATAAAACCTTAGAAAAATCAGTCTTGAGATATTTCTTGGCCCAGTCTTGACGTTTCAGCTTGTGTGTCTTGTTCAGTGGTGGTCGTCTTTCAGCCTTTCTTACCTTGGCCATGTCTCTGAGTATTGCACACCTTGTGCTTTTGGGCACTCCAGTGATGTTGCAGCTCTGAAATATGGCCAAACTGGTGGCAAGTGGCATCTTGGCAGCTGCACGCTTGACTTTTCTCAGTTCATGGGCAGTTATTTTGCGCCTTGGTTTTTCCACACGCTTCTTGCGACCCTGTTGACTATTTTGAATGAAACGCTTGATTGTTCGATGATCACGCTTCAGAAGCTTTGCAATTTTAAGAGTGCTGCATCCCTCTGCAAGATATCTCACTATTTTTGACTTTTCTGAGCCTGTCAAGTCCTTCTTTTGACCCATTTTGCCAAAGGAAAGGAAGTTGCCTAATAATTATGCACACCTGATATAGGGTGTTGATGTCATTAGACCACACCCCTTCTCATTACAGAGATGCAACATCACCTAATATGCTTAATTGGTAGTAGGCTTTCGAGCCTATACAGCTTGGAGTAAGACAACATGCATAAAGAGGATGATGTGGTCAAAATACTCATTAGCCTAATAATTCTGCACGCAGTGTAATTGCTGTCTCTTCTTGCCTTAATTCTGTTCATCAGGAACTTGGTAGTCCTATCGCCATGAGCATAAAATTTATGCTGCGAGTTAAGATAATATTTAGCGGATTTAGCATCCAATAAGGCTTTCAGTTCAGCTCTAAGACTAGTGAGCTCCTGACGTTGAGAATCTGCTAGGGAGCGCTTGTGTAGGGTCTCGAGTTTTCTAATTTTAATGAGGAGTGAAGTTATATTTTGTTCCCTTAGTTTCTTAATATATGATCCAATGCTAATGAAGTGTCCCCTTATGAAGGGTTTATGTGCATCCCAAATAGTTTGATGGGATAAAGAGGGGTTAGCATTCAGTTTGAAGTATTCCTCTAGTAGGGAAGATATTTTTGTAATGACTTTGGGGTCTCCTATAATGGATTCGTTTAGACGCCAGTTGAAGCATGAGGTGTTACGTGTAGGGGACGAGACTATGAGAAATACAGGTGCATGGTCGGATATGTGGATAGAACCGATCTTTGTTGCTGAACAGTGTTGGAGGTGTTCCTTGGATACAAATAAGAAGTCGATTCGGTGGTATGTGTTATGTACGTGTGAAAAAAAGGTGTAGTCTACATCACTGGGATGCAGAGTACGCCAAGAGTCGACTAGGTGTAGGTTCCAGAAAACATCTCTCATCAGTCTCAGTGAGTTCAGTGAGTGAGTTGATTTATGGGAGGATATGTCTAATAGAGGGTCAAGCGCAATGTTGAAATCACCTCCCAGCACTACAATACCATCTTTAAAGGACTCAATGATTTTATAGATGTTGGAAAACCAAGATGTTTGTTTGGTGTTGGGAGCATACAGATTAACAAATATGTAGATCTGAGGGCCAATACTCCCTTTCACCAAGAGGTATCTCCCATCAGGATCTTGAATGTGTTCTGAGTATTTGAATGGGATTTTTCTTTTAAAACCGATACTCACACCCCCGGATGCTGAAGAACCACCACCACAATGGAACCACACAGGATAATGCGAGAATTCCAAATTGGGGTAATGGTCGAACCTGAAGTGTGTCTCCTGGAGAAGCAACACATCCGACCCCTCTTTGCGTAGCACCGCAAAAATCTGGCTTCTCTTAGAAGGAGAGTTAAATCCCCTCACATTATAAGTGGCAATTTGTAGATCAGCCATAGTTGTATGATGAGAGGGGATCGAGGCATATAAATGTGTCAGTCCCCCAGGGGAGAGCACTTACCGGTAAGGTGCTAGTCGACAGGTCAGAAGAAAAGGTTCCTAAGTTGATGCGGAGTCCTCTACTGTGGTGTAACACTAGTATCATGTACCTTAGATCAAACAGGGGAAAAAAGGAAAGAAAGGAAAACATTAAAACAAAAAAAGAACATTTCGAGCATAGGGTCACCCCTAAGCTACTCATCATGGGGGGAGTGAGGTCTACAGACCAGGTTTTGTGCCGTCTAGCACATTAAATGGCAGCCCACATGGGATAGACATTTTCTGCAAAAATAGAGAAGATGAACAATTATGAAAAAGGCCAACTAACTAATGGCGGTGGTTTAGTAGGACGAACTTTGAAAAATTGGATAAAGTTGACAAATCCAATAAATATGATGAGTGGGGTCACAGGACAAATACTAATAAGTGACCAAGGTCACAAGTGAGGGAAGGGAAGGAAGCATTAGTGATACAGACAAACAATAGGAAATTTCAAATGGTTAAGACTTCTCTGGATTTCGCTGAGACAAGTCCACACTGTGGGATATCCGTTGTCGTCTATTCTGGAATATATTGGATAGGATTCTGGGATAACATTCCGGTAGTAACAGACAAAAAAACAGAATGACCCTAAGTGAGTTCACCGGTCTTGGGTAAGTCTCTTTGGGGTTAGTTGTCTTCCTCTTTTCCCCGTTCTCTGGGCTTTAGGGGTATGCATCACGGTGAAAGGTGTGACGGTTGGAACTTCTGGAAGTGCAGCAATATCTTGAAATAGGTCCCAGTTTTCAATCTGGAAGGGAGGTATTTGTAGTGCCTCGTACATTGCATCTAAATCCGAGTGTGAGGAGATATTGAAGCGGTGTCCTTCCTGAGTAAAAGATAGCCCAAAAGGAAAGTTCCATTTATATTGGATCTCGTTAGAACGCAGCCATTCTGTCAAGGGCTTCATGATCCGGCGCTTTCTGAGCGTGGAGGGAGCTAAATCTTGATATATGGATATTTGTGCCCCTTCGAATATAATATCAGGGCGATTTCTAGCCGCTTCTTGCACCGCAGCCTTAACCTGGAAATTAAGAAATTTGCAGATTATGTCCCTAGGGGGATCTTCTGTTTTAGGCTTGGGGCGTAGCGCCCTATGGGCTCTCTCCAATGTTATTTCTGGAGTGAAATTTGGACCCAAGAGTGATATGCAAAGATGTTTGACCGCATTAGGGACATCTCCTGGGGCAACCGTTTCAGGAATCCCTCGTATCCGGAGGTTGTTGCGGCGCCCCCTGTTCTCCTGGTCCTCCAGGGCATTATGTAGATCGTTAAGGTAAACGCTGCACTTCTGTAATGAAGTGGATGTGGATTTCTGGTGATCCAGGATCATAGCCTGGTGAGTCTCAAGGGCCTCAACTCTGTCCCCCACTTGTCTCATGTCTTGACGCATGGCTGCTATCTCACTGAGGATCGGCTCCATGGCTTTACACAGGGTATGCTTTAGATAGTGCCGAGTTATAGGGAGAGTCCCTTTACCTTGCAGTTCATCGACTTCACTGTCTTCATCAGATCTCTCCTGTGCGCTGGCTTTGTGAGGCTGTGCAGGCAGAGTCGGCGCCATCTTAGGTTCCCGCGCCACGAACGAGGATGCCGCTTTCTTTATGAACTTGTCCATTTCACCGCTCGCTGGTAAGTTCTTCTGTTGGGCCTGATGTTCGCTGAACTTAGGGTTCCCAATTTTTACCATGGTGAGGCTTATAGCTGCTAATAACTAGTGATATAGACGGCGGTAGTGCAGGAGCTCAGTAACGTGCGGCCATCTCAGACCGGCGCAAGCTCCGCCCCCACCCTCAGGATCATTTAATAAATTCCAAATGACTGTCTTACTGCGTCCCACCTCAGCAGCGATGGCGCGCTGTGAGAGACCCTGCTTATGCAGTTCAAGAACCCGACCACGTTAAAAAAGGGAGAGTTTTTTTTGCCTTTGCCATCACAACGTGTGACTACCTGACAGAAAATGACAATGAATCCACATCTTTGCACAGATTTGGCCTTTTAAAGGCATGTGGTCCTAAAATTTGGATCAGCTGAAAAACAGCCTGTTTCAGTTTAATCGTTATTTTCAATTAATTGAATGCTCCCAAAATGTTTTGTCTCACTCCCATTTCTTCGTGTTGCATGTTGAAGCTCTACTTGGAACCTTGTTAAGATCCAACAATGTAAAATATGAATTTTTGCCATTTTTCAAGTGGTCTTAAACTTTTGATCAGGACTGTATAAAGAGGCTACACAACCTGTTTAAAGACATTTTTGGATGGACATTACATACAGCTCTACAAACATACGGGTTAATACAGCAACACATACCTCTGATATCCAGAGTCGACTCTTCTCTGTTGTAGATTTTCTCTTTCCTCATCTTCTTGATTTGGCTCAGACCTTTATCACAAGTTCTTTCAGCCACATCTTCTCTCTGTAGAGTTTGCACACAGACCTCTTAAAGGGAATCTGTCAACTGTTTTTACCATTTTAACCGCCTCCGGACCGCCTAACGCAGGATCACGTTCCGGAGGCGGCAGCTCTGCGCAGAGTCATGCATATACGCGTCATCTCACGAGACGCGAGATTTCCTGTGAACGCGCGCACACAGGCACGCGCGTTCACAGGATCGGAAGGTAAGCGAGTGGATCTCCAGCCTGCCAGCGGCGATCGTTCGCTGGCAGACTGGAGATGCAATTTTTTTTAACCCCTAACAGGTATATTAGACGCTGTTTTGATAACAGCGTCTAATATACCTGCTACCTGGTCCTCTGGTGGTCCCTTTTGTTTGGATCGACCACCAGAGGACACAGGTAGCTCAGCAATATGTAGCACCAAACACCACTACATACACCCCCCCCTGTCACTTATTAACCCCTTATTAACCCCTGATCACCCCATATAGACTCCCTGATCAACCCCCTGTCATTGATCACCCCCCTGTCATTGATCACCCCCTTGTAAGGCTCCATTCAGACGTCCGTATGATTTTTACGGATCCACTGATACATGGATCGGATCCGCAAAACACATACGGACGTCTGAATGGAGCCTTATAGGGGGGTGATAAATGACTGTGGTGATCACCCCATATAGACTCCCTGATCACCCCCCTGTCATTGATCACCCCCCTGTCATTGATCACTCCCCTGTAAGGCTCCATTCAGACGTCCGTATGTTATTTACGGATCCACGGATACATGGATCGGATCCGCAAAACACATACAGACATCTGAATGGAGCCTTACAGGGGGGTGATCACCCCATATAGACTCCCTGATCACCCCCCTGTCATTGATCACCCCCCTGTCATTGATCACCCCCCTGTAAGGCTCCATTCAGATGTCCATATGTTTTTTACGGATCCACGGATACATGGATCGGATCCGCAAAACACATACGGACATCTGAATGGAGCCTTATAGGGAAGTGATCAATGACAGGGGGGTGATCACCCCATATAGACTCCCTGATCACCCCCCTGTCATTGATCACCCCCCTGTAAGGCTCCATTCAGATGTCCGTATGTTTTTTACGGATCCACGGATACATGGATCGGATCCGCAAAACACATACAGACGTCTGAATGGAGCCTTACAGGGGGGTGATCACCCCATATAGACTCCCTGATCACCGCCCTGTCATTGATCACCCCCCTGTCATTGATCACCCCCCATGTAAGGCTCCATTCAGACATTTTTTTGACCCAAGTTAGCGGAAATTATTATTTTTTTCTTACAAAGTCTCATATTCCACTAACTTGTGTCAAAAAATAAAATCTCACATGAACTCACCATACCCCTCACGGAATCCAAATGCCAAATAGACATTTATATTCCAGACGTCTTCTCATGCTTTAGGGCCCCTAGAATGCCAGGGCAGTATAAATACCCCACATGTGACCCCATTTCGGAAAGTAGACACCTCAATGTATTCCGTGAGGGGCATATTGAGTCCATGAAAGATTGAAATTTTTGTCCCAAGTTAGCGGAAAGGGAGACTTTGTGAGAAAAAAAAATAAAAAATCAATTTCCGCTAACTTGTGCCAAAAAAATAATAATTCTATGAACTCGCCATGCCCCTCATTAAATAGCTTGGGGTGTCTTCTTTCCAAAATGGGGTCACATGTGGGGTATTTATACTGCCCTGGCATTTTAGGGGCCCTAAAGCGTGAGAAGAAGTCTGGGATCCAAATGTCTAAAAATGCCCTCATAAAAGGAATGTGGGCCCCTTTGCGCATCTAGGCTGCAAAAAAGTGTCACACATCTGGTATCGCCGTACTCAAGAGAAGTTGGGCAATGTGTTTTGGGGTGTCATTTTACATATACCCATGCTGGGTGAGATAAATATCTTGGTCAAATGCCAACTTTGTATAAAAAATGGGAAAAGTTGTCTTTTGCCGAGATATTTCTCTCACCCAGCATGAGTATATGTAAAAAGACACCCCAAAACACATTGCCCAACTTCTCTTGAGTACGGCGATACCACATGTGTGACACTTTTTTGCAGCCTAGGTGGGCAAAGGGGCCCACATTCCAAAGAGCACCTTTAGGATTTCACAGGTCAGTTTTTACAGATTTTGATTTCAAACTACTTCGCACGCATTTGGGCCCCTAAAATGCCAGGGCAGTATAACTACTCCACAAGTGACCCCATTTTGGAAAGAAGACACCCCAAGGTATTTCGTGATGGGCATAGTGAGTTCATGGAAGTTTTTATTTTTTGTCTCAAGTTAGTGGAATATGAGACTTTGTAAGAAAAAAATAATAATAATAAATCATCATTTTCCGCTAACTTGTGACAAAAAATAAAAAGTTCTATGAACTCACTATGCCCATCAGCGAATATCTTAGGGTGTCTACTTTCCGAAATAGGGTCATTTGTGGGGTGTTTGTACTGTCTGGCCATTGTAGAACCTCAGGAAACATGACAGGTGCTCAGAAAGTCAGAGCTGCTTCAAAAAGCGGAAATTCACATTTTTGTACCATAGTTTGTAAACGCTATAACTTTTACCCAAACCATTTTTTTTTTAACCAAACATTTTTTTTTTATCAAAGACATGTAGAACAATAAATTTAGAGAAAAATTTATATATGGAAATCGTTAAATTTCGATTAATAACAAAAAAAGTAAAAATGTCAGCAGCAATGAAATACCACCAAATGAAATCTCTATTAGTGAGAAGAAAAGGAGGTAAAATTCATTTGGGTGGTAAGTTGCATGACCGAGCAATAAACGGTGAAAGTAGTATAGGTCAGAAGTGTAAAAAGTGGCCTGGTCATTAAGGGTGTTTAAGCTAGGGGAGCTGAGGTGGTTAAGCTGTCACCATCGTCATGTTCACTAAAGTACCTTATTTCCTGCAGTCTTCTTCTTACTTTATTTCGTTTTGTTCTTTTAATAAAAATGCCCTTTTTATGATATGCTAATGAAGCTCCAAGGTGCCCAGAGGGGCGTTTTTTTTCCACTCTGGTGCCCAGTGACGCCCCCCTGCAGTGCCCAGCCCGCCTTAATTTAAATCCCAAGAACGCCTCCTGATCCTGAAATAACCTTCCACAGCCCCGGCAAACGGTTCCGCCCCCTCCCCACGTCATCGTCTACCTTCTAGAAATGCCCCGTCCTTCTTCCTGTCGGCGGCCAGAAATCTCGCGCATGCGCAGTACCGCATGCGGCCTGCCCGATCATCAACCTCCTCAGGGCAACAGCGCTCAGATTACGTCACTGGGCTCGGCGCACACCCAGTGGGACCCTTGAGGCTGTTGCCCTCAGGAGCTTGATGATCGCGCAGGCCGCAGGCGGTACTGCGCCTGCGCGAGATTTCTGGCCGCCGACAGGAAGAAGGACAGAGCATTTCTAGAAGGTAGATGATGACGTGGGGAGGGGGCAGAACCGTTTGCCGGGGCTGTGGAAGGTTATTTCAGGATCAGGAGGCGTTCTTGGGATTTTAATTAAGGCAGGCTGGGCACTGCAGGGGGGCGTCACTTGGCACCAGAGAGGAAAAAAAAATCCCCTCTGGGCACCTTGGAGCTTCATTAGCATATAATAAAAAGGGCTTTTTTTATCAAAAGGACAAAACGAAACAAAGTAAGAAGAAGACTGCAGGAAATAAGGTACTTTAGTGAACATGGGTCTGACCCCCCATTTGAATGTGAGTGCACCAGAATGACTGAGCAAAGGACCAGTGCCGAAAAATTTGTTTGAAATCCCGCGGGAGAGGTGGCAGTAAAACGAAGCCCGGATCCAAACCGGCGGGCTCACGTGCAGTGACCCACCGACGCGGTGAACAAACAACTTGCGAGACATAAGGAGAAGATCCTATTGAGGTCCGCAGGACGGCAGAGGTCTAAAAGCACTGGCGAGACTGTTCTGACATCGAAGTCGGCTGAGTTATTGCAAGTCCTAATACCTACCCTGAGCGGGACGCCGCCAGGTTAGTAATACAGTGGGACGCTGCCGCACACAATTTGGGCACCATTATCCCAATGACTCCGGTTAACGGCCTAAGGTTGTAGGCTATTACGGCACATTGCTAGGATATGGAAAACTTTGTTGTTGATTTTGCTTTCTGCTGCTAACTGGAACGAACATAGGCACTTGAACTATCTTGATACTATTGTTGCCAGCATCGCTGCCACATTTGATCTACGCTGTTACATTTGTTCACGCTGCTACTCAATTTACCCAATTTACTCAATTTACCCCACCTTGAACGGGAGTTTTTTATTTATGCATTTTACATTGATGTATTGATTTTATGCTATTTATTTACAGGTGATATTTATTTACAGGTGACACCCCCTTCTAATTGTACAATTGTGCTATTACTGTTGTGCGATTGCTCTTCAGGACTGTCCGATCCATTTTCAGTCATATGCACTTTTTAGACATAATTTATAGCACTACTACTAATGTTCTATATTTATCGACTCTATAAATTGATGTATAGACTTCATGATATCCATACATAGGTGATACCCTCTCTTAATTGTACAATTTTGCTATTATTGCTGTGTGATTGCTCTTCAGGATCGTTCGATTCATTTTTAGTCATAACTGCTTTTGGATATATTTTACAGTATATTTTATAGTACTGCCAGAGCATCTGTATGAGCAGCAGAAAGCTATGAACAATTTTGTCATGCACCAGACAGACTTAACAGGGAACATGTGTTTTTTCGAGGTCAGGCATTGGCAGCTCATCCAAGATGCCTGTCTTGTGCTGAAGCTCCTCGAAGAGGGCACAAAATTAGTCAGTAGGGAAGACTGCAGCATGAACAACGTCATCCCTCTCATATTTATCTTAGAGCAGGACAACAGCAGAAAAAAAAACATGTAACACATCGTGCTGTCTGGCCTGTAACTGTTGGGGACCCACAAGAAGAATGTCTCATGGAGGAGGAGGATCAGGAGCTGACACTGGAGGAGATGAAGGAGCAGGAGAATGAGGATGATACCCAATCAAATCAGTGGGTTGTGGTGCCTAAAAGAACTGGGTCCTCGGGCACACTGGCCAGATTGACAAGCTCTATGCTTGCTCATTCTCAGGCGTATCAATCACATGAAGTAGTCTGATTATTACTGTTTAGACATTTTCTTAGATGCTCGCTATCAAAGCAAAATGGGGAAATGTTTTCTTTCTGGTGAAAGGGAGGCCAAATTATTAGAGATGAGCGAACCCGTGGATGTTCGGATTCACTGGGTTCGGCCGAACTTTGTTTCAAAGTTCGGTTCGGGTACCCGAAGTTGATAATGAACACCATTGAAATCAATGGAGACCCAAACTTTGGGCTGTAAAATGGCTTTAAAAAAAGCCATAGAAAGGGCTAGAGGGCTGCAAAAGGAAGCAAAATCGGTGTAAGAGCAGGACAATCGCCCTGCAAACAAATGTGAATAGGAAAATTAATTAAAGTAGCGTATAATACATAACAAGAAAAATTATAATCCTGAACCAGGACGCAGAGGTCCAAGTGGAGTAGGAAGATGAGGAGGCTGTGGACATGGCGATGTAGGTGGAAGAGGCGGAGGAGGAAGCCAACACAGTTTATTTTTTGGTGGGGGGGTTGTGGATGCGTTCTTTATTTATTTATTTTATTCATTTTTCTATTTGTCTGTTCTGTCTCATTTCTGTGTGTGACCTATAGCCATTTTTGGGGTGTGGCCGGTATACTTCTCTACTCTGCCGTTATAACAAATAATAATTTTGAGCCTGGAGGTGGAGGTCTGAGTGGAGGAGGAGGTGGACAAGGCTGTGTAGGTGGAAGAGGCGGAGGAGGCAGGCAATACTGGCCCCAAAACATTAGTAAATGGCAAACAGAATGCAGAAACTGTGCTGGAATATAACAATGGCTGGATGTGGCTGGTATTCTCCTCTACTCTGCCCGAGGTATGGAGAAGTCCTGTGGGATCCATGCCTGGTTCATTTTAATGAACGTGAGCTTGTCCACATTGGCTGTGGACAGGCGGCTGCGCTTGTCTGTGATGACGCCTCCTGCCGTGCTAAACACACGTTCAGACAATACACCGGCTGCAGGGCAGGCCAGCACCTCCAAGGCATAAAAGGCAAGCTCAGGCCATGTGCCCAATTTGGAGACCCAAATGTGGAGCAGATTGCTTTACAGTCCGCTAAAGACACCGTTTTCGGATGCAGGACAGTATATGTCACAGAGACCCACAGAATATGGACACTATATTAGGCCCTGATTATTTAAATTTACGCTAAAGAAACAGTTTTCGGATGCCGTACTGTATATGTCACAGAAAACAACACACTATGGACACTATATTAGGCCCTGATTATTTAAATTTACGCTAAAGACACAGTTTTCGGATGCAGGACAGTATATGTCACAGAAAACAACACACTATGGACACTAGATTAGGCCCTGATTATTTAAATTTACGCAAAAAAAAAAAAGTTTTCGGATGGAGTACTATATATGTCACGGATGTGTATTACACGCACACTATAGACAATAAATGTGGCGCTGATTATTTGAATTTACACAAAAAGATACAGGGCCAGATTTATCATTCCTCTGACAGCTCACTCCACTTTCACATGTGGCTAAAGTCAGTTTTAGTCAGATTTATGATTGGCCCTTTAAGACTGTAATAAATGTGGTTTGACGGTAGCAGTTTATCCGTCAGTTAGCAGCTTTACAAAAGTCGCACATCTTTACGAAAGAGTTGCATGTTCTATTAAAAAGTCTCATAAAATAAGCATGGTCCTCACTGGAGTGAAATTGCGAATTTTTTTGCGACTTTTTAAATAGTCGCAATAGTAAATCTGTCTAGAGATTCATTTACATAAGAAAACACGTCCACTTTCAGAAAACTGGCGAGCATAGTGCAGAGCAGAAAAAAGTCGAAAATTTTTGGGCAGTTTTAGCGATTGCACAAAAATTTGCAACTTTTTCACTCCATTATTCTGACTTCAGCTAATGATAAATCTGGCCCACAGTCTGCGGATGATGTACAGTATATGTCACTAATAGGTATTAAAGAAAAATATCTTGCTGCTGTCAAACACACACAGTGGTCCTTAAAAGGACTTTGGGGTCTTTTGGCAGTAAAAACAGCAAATTTCTCTCCCTGCACTATCTGTCCCTTCCTCAGCACGGATGTCCCTGAGACTGATCAATTTAGCGCAGGTAAAAATATATTGCTGCTCTAAAACACACAGACACACTAGTCCTTAAAACTACTTTTGGGTCTTTGAAAAGCTTTCTTCGAATAATAACTGAGAATTTCGCTCCCTACACTGCCTTTCCCTTCCTACGCTCTGCTCTCCCTGACTATGACTGATCCGAGCACATGTGATTGGGTGTTATATAGCTACATGGCTACTGGCATTACAGTGATGGCAGTACTTACCTGCACGTTTATTGGCTGCTTACCAGCCGCGAAACGTGCGGGAGGGAGACTTGAGCATAGCGCTCGAGCACATGCAGTACTCGGCCGAGTACCGCCATGTGCCGAGCATAGCGATGCTCGAGCCAAACAGGTATACTCGCTCATCACTAGTCACCAGCACACTTTTTAAAACTAATAAGAGCCTAACACTTTCCCTGCCTGCAGCAGCGTCCTGTCCCTGCACTAGTCAGAGCAGAATGGCGGCGCACCATGTGATCCAGCATTTATGCATGCATGGTCACATGGTGCGTTGGGCAATCACAGCCATGCCAATACTAGGTATGACTGTGATGGATTCCGAGTGCCCACAGCTTGACCGCTTGTTGATTGGCTGAGCTGCAGCCTTTCAACAAGCTTTATTTAAAGTACGAACAAGGAACCCAGACACAGACTTTGGTGCCAAAATCCTATTTGGACACTTAAATGTTTGGTAAAGTCCCAAACTTGGCAGTCCGGGTTCGCTCATCCCTAGTCACAATATGTGGAAATCTCCTGATTAGAGAACTTTTCAAAAATTTTATTCGGACGGTTCGCAAAATTTTCCAAACAGTTTCAATACGATCCAAATTTATTTGTGACAAATCACATTAAAAAACAGCTATTTCCCAGCTGCAGAGAGCCTGTATATCGGTGTAGAAGACTGTGCATTGCACAGGAGAAGTATATGGTGGGCTCAGCATGCATGTTGGTACTTGCATCCCTAGATCCGATGAAAGCTGTAATGGCACCGGACGGGGTTAAAAGCAGAGTGTACTTGGCTTGCATGCTGACTTGCATTCCCTGGATTTTGTGTGGCTGTGATGGCCCATAAACAGGTAGGAACTAGTGTTAGGGACCACTCCATAGAGGCGACCTTGAAGTGGTGAGTGGCTTATTACGATTTGGCCAAAATGTACACCAATGTCTCATCCAGCATGGAGGCAGGGCAGAATGCTGGTTGCAGAGTGCTATCACATTTGTATTTTGCATTGCAGAAACATGCCTAGGTAGTCCGCTGTGATAGTGAAACTTTGAGTCTGTATGACAGGCAGTTGACAGTCGTCACTCTTAGAATCGCTTCATACTTCACTTATGTAGTCAGTTATGGGGCAAAAACGGACAAAATAACTCAAGTGTGAACTCAGCCTTACAGGTAAATTTTAGTGCCGGGTATGAAGAGCCGAGCAGTGGCCTAAAATTCTACTATAGAGTGAAAGAGCGCACTCCTTTTACACCATTGTCAGCTGATTCCACATAGATTTCTACAGAACCTGTTCTGTTACACACTGAAACAAGCAGTGTCCCCATGACCGAGTAGACATGTTGTCAGCAGTAAGTTTGCGTTGACGTCACTGTTTATTTTGCCCTTCTTCTCATCCGTCACAAGAACAACCCAAAAAAAACAGATCCTGTCTTTTAAACCTCCACCTTCACACGGTCAGCATTTGCTCACTAATCCATCAGTATTGCTAAGGCCTGATGTAAAATAAGGACTGTGTGACACATGTCCTACGACTGATCCAGAGACAGGATCCGTTATGTTTCTCATTTTTCCATCCTTCTGACAGATCAGATGAAGGGCAAAATAAATAGTGATATGAACAAGGCCAAACAGTGACACAGAGTGGGGAGGGTGGCAACAGCAAGGGGAGTCAACACAGTTGCCCACTTACATTATGGGGAGGGTGGCAACCGCATGAGAAGTTAACATAGTGGTCCAGTCACAGAGTGGTGAATTGGCAAACGCATGAGGGGTCAACACAGTGGCCCAGTCACAGAGTGGGGGAAACAGCAGTGCCATTAACAGCACAAGATGGTGGGTGGCAGTAGAAGAACATAGCAGCAGAGGCAGCAGGTGTGTGGCATCAGGCTGGTGGCAGCATCAGAATAGTTGCTGAAGCAGGTGGCCAGAGGAAACGGGTCTATTTTTACAAAGTTTGGGTGTGGCACCCAGAAAGATCTAGTGTGATGGATCAGGCACTTGCGTGTGGAAATCCTGGCTGATCCACGCATGATTTATTTTCACAAAGGTCAATCTCTCGAAATTTTGGGTGGAAAGGTGAGATGTCCTTGGGGCCATACACCACTGGGCAGGCAGGAACAGTTGTCCAGTGCAAACTTCGCCAATTGCGGCCACAAATCAAGTTTTGCTGCCCAGAAGTCCGGAGATCTTGGATGTTGGTTAGCAGGGTGCCATCACCTTCTGGTTCAGATTCTGCTCCATTAGAGACTCCAGTCTTAAGTTGCTGCTGATGATGCTGGTGCTGCTCCTGCCACCCCCCCCCCTTCAGCAGCCATGGCAGTTGAACGTGAGTGCAGAGGACACCCCGCACAGACCTTCATGAGGATGGGCGATTGCACACATCTTCTCTCCTGTCACTTGTGCAGAAAAAGCACCCATTTATATATACATTGCTTGTGCGTGAATGTCCTCCTCCTCCTACAGTTTAGCCCCCACAGGGATCAGGTGGCCATGAGATGTAGGCACCTCCTATCCGGTTCCCTGTCCAGCCCAATTTATCTGCATATGCTCCAGGACGTGAAGGAGTGGAATGACTTTGTTCATCCCATAGTCCTGGCGACTGACAAATAAAGTGGCTTCCTCAAAGGGCCTGAGCAAACGCAAGGTGTAACGCATGAGCTGCCACTGGTTAACGTCAAAGTTACATAGGGGAGTGCTCCTGTCTGCCTGCATCATCCAGAAATCATCACCAGCTCCATCAGAAGCAACTTAAGTCTGGAGTCTCTAATGGCCAGTTTTCTTCACCCGCCTACAGAAGAAATCACCCACAAGCAGCAGAAGCAAGACACCTGAAGCAGCCAGCAGGTGGTGGCATACATAGACTGCACCCTGCTAACTGACTTCCAAGATCCCCAGGACTACTGGGCAGCCTAACTTGATTTGTGGCCGCAACTGGCCAAGTTTTCCCTGGACAAGCTTCCCTGCCTGCCTAGCAATGTGCCATCACAGCGGGTGTTTAGTGTGGCTGGGGGCATAGTTACCCAAGGAGAACTCACTTTTTTACTCAATTGTGGAGAGACTGACCTTTGTGAAGAGGAATCAGGCGTGGATCAGCCAGGATTTCTACACGCCAGTGCCTGATGCATCAGACTAGATCATTCTGGGTGCCACACCAAAACTTTGTAAAAAGAGACCCATTTCTTTAGGTCACCTGTTTAGCCAGTATGCTGATACTACCACCCACTTAATGCCACACACCTGCTGCCTCTTCTGCCATGTTCTTCTACTGCCACCCATCATCTTGTTACTTACACTGCTGTTTCCCCACCCTGTGACTAGGCCACTGTGTTGACTCCTCATGCGTTTGCCACCTCACCACTCTGTGACTGACCACTATGTAGACTCCTCCTGTATTTGCTACCCTCACCACTCTTTGCACAACTATCTTGATTTCTCATGCAGTTGCCACCTTCCCCATTCTCAAACTGGGCCACTGTGTTGACTCCTCATGCTGTTGCCACCCTTCCCACCCTGTGTCACTGTTTGGCCTTGTTCACATTACTATTTATTTTGCCCTTCTTCTGATCTGTTATAAACACGGAAAAATGAGAAACACAACGGATCCTTTCTATGTAGCAGCTGTAAAGTCTACACACCCCAGTTAAAATGTCAAGTTTATGTGCTATAAAAAAATGAGACAAAGATAAATCATTTTAGAACTTTTTCCACCTTTAATGTGACCTATAAACTGTATACCACTCAATTGAAAAACAATCTGAAATCTTTTAGGTGGAGGGAAGAAAACAACAACAACAAAAAAAATAATGTGGTTGCATAAGTGTACACACCCTCTTATAACTGGGGATGTAGCTGTGTTCAGAATTAAGCAATCACATTCAGAATCCTGTTAAATAGGAGTCAGCATACACCGGCCATCATGTAAAGTGCCTCTGATTAACTTAAATAAAGTTCAGCTGCTCTAGTTGGTCTTTCCTAAAATGTTCTTAGTCGCATCCTACAGCAGAAGCCATGGTCCACAGAGAGCTTCCAAAGCATCAGAGGGATCTCATTGTTAGAAGGTATCAGTCAGGAGAAGGGGACAAAAGAATTTCCCAGGCATTAGATCTACCATGGAACACAGTGAAGACAGTCATCATCAAGCGGAGAAAATATGGCCCAATAGTGACATTACCAAGAACTGTAATCCAAATCAACAGCTCACGTTCCTATTTTGGCTGCACGGGGAAAGGGGAGGGATCCCCACACAAAATCCAATTCAAAAAATTCCCAGCTGCCTTGCTTGCTTCAATCTTGTATCTTTATTTATCAAACAATAGTCCTCTAACAGGACGCGTTTCGGCACATATTGCCTTCCTTAGCCACGTTTACAAATGACAATACATTTCATTTTATAGGTGTCCAATCACATCACATGCTTATGACATCAAATGACCGATCAATTGAACAAGTGTAACCTGGCATTGAACATCACATGACCAAAACATCTCACCTGCACTCTGGTTGCATATAAGAACATCATTCTATTCTCGCAATGTAGCGGCCTGTGAAAAAAAAATATATATCTCAATAAATAATTAATCAATAAAAACCTTAAAATGCCATTACTTCATAATCCCTATTTAAACCTCTGGGTTGTAGTGTATCTAAAGTGTGAATCCAGAAAGCTTCCCTCCTTAATAAGAGTTTTTATGTCTCCTCCTCTTCGTGGGGCACAAACCTGCTCTATCACCTGGTACTTTAACTGTGAAATGGAATGTTTACAGTTCTCAAAGTGAAAGGGTATCGGTAAAAGAAGATTTTTCTTGCGAATCGTTGACTTATGTTTACAAATCCTGTTTCTAATGGTCTGCATGGTCTCTTTTATGTATAAAATGCCCTTGCGGTTTTTTATACATATGAGAGACCATGCAGACCATTAGAAACAGGATTTGTAAACATAAGTCAACGATTCGCGAGAAAAATCCACTTTTACCGATAGCCTTTCACTTTGAGAACTGTAAACATTCCATTTCACAGTTAAAGTACCAGGTGATAGAGCAGGTTTGTCCCCCACGAAGAGGAGTAGGGTTGAGCGAACCAAACTTTAGGGTTTTCGGCACCCGGACCCGAACCCAAACAATTACGGCATGGCTGTGATTGGCCAACTGCAGCATGTGACCCAGCCTCTATTTAAGCTGGAGTCACGTAGCACCGCCCGTCACTCTGCTCGGATTAGTGTAAGGAGAGGCTGCAGCTGCTGTGAGGGAGAGATCAGGGAGAAATCTTATGAAGAACTGCTTTTTTACTCAGCGATCTACAGCAAATGTGTTTTGTGGGTGCAGTGCACAATTTTTTTAAGCCTGCCCTGAGCCAACTACTGCTGAAAACAAACTTTTTATACTTCAGTTTGTCAATATCAATACATAATCGGCAGCCATTTTATGCAACGATAGTGCACCAGCACAGGATATCTGCATGTCTGCAAGTCCAGATATACAGCTTTTTGCTTACTGGGGTTAAAAAAAACACCTTTTTTTTCATATAGTGCACATCCAGGATTAGATGTGCATAAATGAGTGTCACATTTAGGCTAGAAATACAGCTTTTTGCTTAATGGGGTGAAAAAAAACATCTGTTTCATATACTGCACATCTGGGATTAGACGTGCATAAGTGAGTGTCACATTTAGGCCAGAAATACGGCTTTGTGCTTACTGGGGTGAAAAAAACCTCTGATATACTGCACATCTGGGATGAGACGTGCATAAGGTTCTGTGAAATTTAGGCCACAAATACCGCTGTCATATAGAGTTTAAAAAAAAAGAAATTAGTGCAATACCCTACATCAGGGTTTTTATTGGCGGTCAATTATTTTTAACATACTTAACCACTTTTTATTTTGCTTTGTGAACGCTAACTATGAGGCAAACATCTAATAAGGGACGCGGTCATGGTCGTGGTGTTGGTGGAGCCTCTGGTGCAGGGAGAGGACGTGGCCGTTCTGCCACAGCTACACGTCCTACTGTTTGGTCGGGCCTAATGCGGTTCTAAGGATGGTAAGGCCTGAGCAAGTACAGGCGCTAGTCAATTGGGTGGCCGACAGTGGATCCAGCACGTTCACATTATCTCCCACCCAGTCTTCTGCAGAAAGCGCACAGGTGGCGCCTGAAACCTATGCCCATCAGTTTGTCACATCACCCCCGTGCATATCGGGGAACCTGTCTGAGCCTCAAGTCATGCAGCAGTCTCTTATGCTGTTTGAAGTCTCTGCTGGCAGGGTTTCCCAAGGGCATCCATCTAGCCCTTCCCCAGGGGTGGAAGACATAGAATGCACTGACGCACAACCACTTATGTTTCCTGATGAGGACATGGGAATACCACCTCAGCACGTCTCTGATGATGAAGAAACACAGGTGCCAACTGCTGCGTCTTTCTGCAGTGTGCAGACCGAAAAGGAGGTCAGGGAGGAAGACTGGGTGGAGGAGAATGCAGGGGATGATGAGGTCCTAGACCCCACATGGATTGAAGGTCGTGCCACTGACTTTCAGAGTTCAGAGGAAGAGGCAGTGGTGAGACCGAGCCAACAGCGTTGCAAAAGCGGGAGTAGGGTGCAAAAGCAGAGCAGCCGTCGCCAAAACAGTTCGCCTGCTACTGGCCACCCTCACCAGGGACCGAGCACACCAAAGGCAGCTTCAAGGAGTTCCCTGGCATGGCACTTCTTCACACAATGTGCTGACGACAAGATCCGAGTGGTTTGCACGCTGTGCCATCAGAGCCTGAAGCGAGGCATTAACGTTCTGAACCTTAGCATAACCTGCATGACCAGGCATCTACATGCGAGACACGGGCTGCAGTGGAGTAAGCACCTTCAAAACCAAGAAAGGGCTCAGGCTCCTCCTGCTCCCTCTTCTGCTGCTGACTCGGCCACCTAACCACAGATACCTGGACCAGTAAGCACGGCTTAACTGCACACTGGGTAAATGTAGTGGCGGCTGGGCCCCAGGCGGAGAGCTGTTTGGCGCACGTCCTTCCGCCGCCAAGGATCGCAGGGCATCATTCTTTGCCTACTGTTACCTCCTCTTCCTATTTGGCTTCCTCCTCCTCTTCTACCACCTCCTCATCCGGTCAGCGACCGACCTTCACCACCAACTGCAGCACAGCCCGGGGTAAACGTCAGCAGGCCATTCTGAAACTCATATGTTTGGGGGACAGGCCCCACACCGCACAGGAGTTGTGGCGGGGTATAGAACAACAGACCGACGAGTGGTTGCTGCCGGTGAGCCTCAAGCCCGGCCTGGTGGTGTGCGATAATGGGTGAAATCTTGTTGCAGCTCTGGGACTAGCCGGTTTGACGTACATCCCTTGCCTGGCGCATGTGCTGAATTTGGTGGTGCAGAAATTCATTCACAACTACCCCGACATATCAGAGCTGCTGCATAATGTGCGGGCCGTCTGTGCGCGCTTCCGGCGTTCTCATCCTGCCGCCGCTCGGCTGTCTGCTCTACAGCGTAACTTCGCCTTCCTGCTCACCGCCTCATATGCGACGTGCCCACCAGGTGGAACTCCACCTTGCACATGCTGGAGAGACTGTGCGAGCAGCAGCAGGTCATAGTGGAGTTTCAGCTGCAGCACGCACGGGTGAGTCGCACTGCGGAACAGCACCACTTCACCACCAATGACTGGGCCTCCATGAGAGACCTGTGTGCCATGTTGTGCTGTTTCGAGTACTCCACCAACATGGCCAGTGGCGATTACGCCGTTATCAGTGTTATAATATCACTTCTATGTCTCCTTGAGAAAACACTTAGGGCGATGATGGAAGAGGATGTGGCCCAGGACGAGGAGGCCACTTTCAGGCCAGTCTTTTAGAAGTGGCTCAGAGGGAGTTTTTTTGCCACAGCAAAGGCCAGGAACAAATTTGGCCAGCCAGGGCCCTCTACTTGAGGACGAGGAGGACGAGGATTAGGAGAAGGAGGAGAATGGGGATGAAGCATGTTCACAGCGGGGTGGTACCCAACGCAGCTCGGGTACCATCACTGGTGCGTGGCTAGGGGGATACGGAGGACGCAGACGATACGCCTCCCACAGAGGACAGCTTGCCCTTACCTCTGGGCAGCCTGGCACACATGAGCGACTACATGCTGCAGTGCCTGCGCAACGACAGCAGAGTTTCCCACATTTTAACGTGTGCTGAATTCTGGGTGGCCACCCTGCTGGATCCCCGTTACAAAGACAATGTCCTGTCCATAATTCCCTCACTGGAGCGTGATCGGAAGATGCGCGACTACAGGCACACGCTGGTAGACGCGCTCCTGAAAGCATTCCCGACTGACGCCGGGGGACAAGTGGAAGCACAAGGCGAAGGCAGGGGAGGAGGAAGAGGTCGCCAACGCAGCTGTGTCAGCGCCAGCACCTCAGAAGGCAGGGTTAGCATGGCCGACATTTTTTAGTTATTTTATTTTAAGTTATTTCCCTATCCACATTTGTTTGCAGAGCAGTTGCCATGCTCTTAAGCACATTTTACTGCCTTTTACATCCCTCTAGCCTTTTCAAGGACTATTTTAGAGCCATTTTAATTTAAAAAAGTGCCAATTTGAGTGCCCTAAATTGAAAAAGTTCTTATTTTCAATTGTCGGGTGACATTTTACCATTTTTGGTGTATACAAACCCCTGCTGTGCCTGGGTGACAGGGGCCTAAATCTCTCAAAATCCTCTGTTCTATTGCTGGGTGACATGAACCCCCTTTTGCCGTGAATGAACCCCTGCTCTGCATTGCTGACATGGAACTAAATTTAGTGAAAACATCTGTTACTGATTGGAAGATGCGCGACTACAAGCGCACGCTGATGGCATTCCCACCTGACAGCGGGGGCACAGTGGAAGCACAAGGCGAAGGCAGAGGAGGAGGAAGAGGTCGCCAACGCAGCTGGGGCACCGCCAGCACCTGAGAAGGCAGGGATAGCATGGCCCAAATGTGGAGAAGCTTTGTCAGCCTTGGAGGTGCGGACCTGCCCTGCAGTCAGTGTATAGTGTGAACGTGTGTTTAGCACGGCAGAGAGCATTATCACAGGCCGCAGCCAATCTGGACAAGCTTACGTTTATTAAAATGAACCAGGCATGGATCCCACAGGACTTGTCCGTACCTTGTGCAGAATAGACATTTATACCAGCCTCAACCATCCATTCTTGTACTCAAGTGCACTTATTCTTTGTTTTATTTTGTTATATGTCCCAATATTTTGGGGGATACCCCAATTTAAAAATAAAAAAATAACACAAATCAGTGTTGGCTACCTATTCCTCCTCCACCGCCACTTCCATCTACACCGCCACATCAACCTACACTGCCACATCCACCCATCCACCGCCTCCTCAACCTCCTACTCCTAGATCAAGATTGTTATTTTTAATTTTTCTGTATTTTATGTTATTTTAAGTCATTTCCCTATCCAAATTTGTTTGCAGAACAGTTGTCATGCTCTTAAGCACATTTTGATGCCTTTTGCAGCCCTCTAGCCCTCCAGGACTATTTTAGAGCCATTTTAGTGCCCAAATGTTCGGGTCCCCATTGACTTCAATGGGGTTCGGGGTCAAGTTCGGGTCAAGTTTGGGTCCCGAGCCCGAACTTTTTTTTCAAGTTCGGCCGAACCTGCCGAACCCGAACATACAGGTGTCCGCTCAACTCTACATGTGATGTGATTGGATACCTATAAAATGAAATGTATTGTCATTTGTAAATGTGGCTGAGGAAGGCAATATGTGCAGAAACGCGTCCCGTTAGAGGACTATTGTTTGATAAATAAAGATACAAGATTGAAGCAAGCAAGGCAGCTGGGAATTTTTTGAATTGGATTACAAAGAACTGGACGTCCCTCCATAATTCATGATAATACGAGAAGAAAACTGGTCTGGGAGGCCACCAAGTGTCCTACACCAAAATTAAAGGAGCTGCATGAATATCTGGCAAGTCCTGGCTGTGTGGTCTATGTGATAACAATGTCCCGTATTCTTCATATGTCTGGGCTATGGAGTAGAGTGGCAAGACAAAAGCCTTTTCTTACCAAGAAAAACTTCCAAGCCAGGCTACATTTTGCAAAAACACATCTGAAGTCTCCAAAAAGCATATGGGAAAAGGTGTTATGGTCTGATGAAACCAAGGTTGAACTTTTTGGCCATAATTCCAAAAGATATGTTTGGCGCAAAAAAAAAACTGCACATCACCAAAAGAACACTATCCCCACAGTGAAGCATGGTGGTGGCAACATCATGCCAAGGGGCTGTTTTTCTTCAGCTGGAACTGGGGCCTTAGTTAAGCTAGAGGGAATTATGAACAGTTCCAAATACAAGTCAATATTGGCACAAAACCTTCAGGCTTCTGCTAGAAAGCTGAACATGAAGAGGAATTTCATCTTTCAGCATGACAACGACCCAAAGCATACATCCAAATCAACAAAGGAATGGCTTCACCAGAAGAAGATTAAAGTTTTGGAATGGCCCAGCTGAATCCGATTGAAAATCTGATAGACTCATACCCCAAAAGACTGAGTGCTGTAATAAAATCAGAAGGTGCTTCAACAAAGTATTAGTTTAAGGGTGTGCACACTTATGCAACCACATTACTTTATTTTTATATTTTTTCTTCCCTCTACCTAAAAGATTTCAGTTTGTTTTTCAATTTAGTTGTACTGTTTATAGGTCACATTAAAGGTGCAAAAAGTTCTGAAATGATTTATCTTTGTCTCATTTTTTTACATCACAGAAGCCTGTCATTTTACAGGGGTGTGTAGACTTTTTATATCCACTGTACTCTATTAGTATGTCAATCCTATAGCAGCCAAGTAAATCACAGTATAACCATATCATATCAGCCACATGTCCTGCGCCCCTTCTCCAAGCACTTTACTATATAATACTGTGTGCATTGCTCCTATATGTATGCTGTTTAAAGAAAGTAATATATTTCTTTAATTGTCAGGGCACATTGCCTGCCTGGGCGTTTTGTCCCATGTTCTCTGTGACCATCGAAGAATGATTTTTAATATTTAATTTAAAAAAAACTTTGTGATAATAAAGAACATTCTACTAATCTGTCAGAAGGAATGAAAAATGAGACGCACAACGGATCCTGTCTGTGTATTAGCTGTAAGGCCTGTATGGTCCCATCAGAATTGGCTTATGATTTGGTAACCAAAAGCAGGAGTGGGTACAAAACACAGAAGACATGCAAATATTCCATTCACGTGTCATCTCTGTTTTGGATCCACTCCTGTTTTTTTTGGGCTTTAGCAATACTAATGGATTACTGACCAAATGCGGAAACGAGTGAAGGCAGATGCTCCACAGACAGGATCCGTTTTTGGGGATATTGTTCTGACGGATCAGAGGAAGGGCAAAATATCAGTGACGTCAACACAAACTCTCCACTCTGTCGGGGGCTCTACTTGTATAAGTTTTTAATAGAACAGGTTCTGTAGACATCGATGTGGTGACGGTGTAAAAGGAGTGCACTATTTCACTCTATAGTAGGATCTTGGGCCACTGCACGGTCCTTTATACCTGATGCTAACATTGACCTGTAAGGCTGAGTTCACACTTGAGTTATTTGGTCAGTTTTGGCCCCGTGACTGACTAAATAAGTGAAGTATGAAGTGATTCTAAGAGCGACGCCTGTCATCTGCGTGTCATACTGACTCACAGTATTGTTTCACTACCACAGCAGACTCCCTATGTGTGTTACTGCAAGGCACAGTGTTCTACACCCCTATACAGGCACAGTGTTCTACACCACTATACAGGCACAGTGTTCTACACCGCTATACAGGCACAGTGTTCTACACCACTATACAGGCACAGTGTTCTACACCGCTATACAGGCACAGTGTTCTACACCCCTATACAGGCACAGTGTTCTACACCACTATACAGGCACAGTGTTCTACACCCCTATAAAGGCACAGTGTTCTACACCACTATACAGGCACAGTGTTCTACACCACTATACAGGCACAGTGTTCTACACCACTATACAGGCACAGTGTTCTACACCACTATAAAGGCACAGTGTTCTACACCGCTATACAGGCACAGTGTTCTACACCACTATACAGGCACAGTGTTCTACACCGCTATACAGGCACAGTGTTCTACACCACTATACAGGCCCAGTGTTCTACACCCCTATAAAGGCACAGTGTTCTACACCACTATACAGGCACAGTGTTCTACACCCCTATAAAGGCACAGTGTTCTTCACCACTATACAGGCACAGTGTTCTACACCACTATACAGGCACAGTGTTCTACACCACTATACAGGCACAGTGTTCTACACCACTATAAAGGCACAGTGTTCTATACCGCTATACAGGCACAGTGTTCTACACCACTATACAGGCACAGTGTTCTACACCGCTATACAGGCACAGTGTTCTACACCACTATACAGGCACAGTGTTCTACACCGCTATACAGGCACAGTGTTCTACACCACTATACAGGCACAGTGTTCTACACCACTATACAGGCACAGTGTTCTACACCACTATACAGGCACAGTGTTCTACACCACTATACAGGCTCTCTGCAGCCGGAATATCAGATTTTTTATGCGATTTGTCTGAATAAATTCAGATCAAATTGAATCTTTTGGGAAAATCCAGTGATCCTTTTGCAGCCCTGTAGCGCTTTCCATGACTTTTTTACAGCCATTTTTCATCCTCAAAGTTCTGTTCACCATTGACATGGGGTTTGGTGTTCAGGGTCAAGTTCAGAACCCGTTGAACCCGAGCATGCATTGTTCCGCTCATCACTAGTCATTATGTGTATGGCCTGCTCTCTATTTCCATCTACCAGATTCTACCTATTAGACAGTTACAGCAGCTTTTACTTTCTTATTTTTTTTTACTTAAGTATTTGACATAGTTCAACTTTTTACCTGAAGAAACTTTGTTTAATCTCTTGACAACTAATTATCAGAAGTTTCCTGGAGCCCAGGAGACACATGAGGTCATGGTGAAAAACTTCCACGCTCCATTCCCTTTACTGTATGTGTGTGTGTATATAAGACCATGTGCCTGATCTCCTCACACAAGATCTCTGCATTGTGAAGGGTCTGGATTTCTTTATTTATCGATGTATTAATAATGGGAAGATGAAAAGTATTTCCAAGGAAACATCTGCTGTAAGTACAGAATGAGTGTACATTTGTGTCTTATTGCTGGTAGTAGTAACAGTAGTAGTATTACTAATAAACATGGTTTGTGTATATGATGCCGTCATCTTCAGTAACATTGTATAAAGTACTATAAAATCTTCTATAGATATAATAATTACACAGATGTATGAAGACAGTGAAGAGAAGTAAAACCCAACTCTCGGCCGAGCTTCCAGTGCAGGATAAACCCTGTACAATCGCTGCTGCTCCTCCAGTAGGACACCTGCACATCTCACTATAGGCTTCCATACATTTCTTCTCCTGGACTGTATAAGGACATACTGTTTCCAAATCCACTTGGTTTCTTCATCAAGTCTATTGTAAAATATGAACCGCTCTCCATATTGTGTACAAATGGCTTAAAGGAAGAACCACGTCCCGTCCCCCCCTGATATATATACTGTATTCTATGTGTGCTCCTGGCTGCAGATCTCCACTGATCAGCAGCATCTTCTGGTTATAATGTAGAGAAGAGATTATAAACTGCAGGGGTCTAAGAATTACTGCTGTAGGGAAGTGCAGACTCCTAATAACATGTGCAGAATGTGACTGAGGAGGTGTCCTCAGGTTCTACAGACTCCTTCTTCACATCAGCAGAAGAAGACTTCACAAAGACAGGGATTTATAGCCAGGAAATTGGAGAGAAAAGTTCACTGTGGACATTGCAATGTAAAGGGTTTGGCCAGCCTTTGAAAAATGTACTAAAAGTAGAGAAAATGCTAAAACATAAAAACTAACTGACACTTACCTGGTGAATCCTCCATGGCACAGCTCTGGTGGTCCTCACCAGTATGGTCAGTGATGATGTGCCATACATACAGATATGACCGCTGCAGCCGATCACTGGCCTCAGCGTTAATGCCTGTATATTCAGCAGAAGACAAAGTGATTGTCTGCAGTAGTCACACACTCATGGCGTGTCATCACTGCAGGACAATTCATACTGACTGGTGGGGACCCCCAGAACAGCATTTCTGGAGAGGACGAGTAGAAGCTAAATTTTTTATATTTTCTTTTCTTTTATAATTTTTATAAACTCTATGGGGGGGGGCATTTACTATCAGATATATACGCCAATGTTTTGATGAATATGTGTTGCAGATTGCGGTGCAAAGCTTATTTCCACGATCATGTCTAAAAAAAGAGGTGCAGCATGAGCGGGGAAGGAGCAGGTCCGTCTGATTTACCACTTTCTACGCATTTAAGTGTAGAAAATGTATTAAATGTAAGACACTTTGGAAGCTGTCTTACATTAGACACTTTGGAAGCTGTTTTCCATTTAGACACTTTGGAAGCTGTCTTACATTTACACACTTTGGAAGCTGTCTTACATTTAGAGACTTTGGAAGCTGTCTTACATTTAGAGACTTTGGAAGCTGTCTTACATTTAGAGACTTTGGAAGCTGTCTTACATTTAGACACTTTGGAAGCTGTCTTACATTTAGACACTTTGGAAGCTGTCTTACATTTAGACACTTTGGAAGCTGTCTTACATTTACACACTTTGGAAGCTGTCTTACAATTAGACACTTTGGAAGCTGTCTTACATTTACACACTTTGGAAGCTGTCTTACATTTACACACTTTGGAAGCTGTCTTACATTTACACACTTTGGAAGCTGTCTTACAATTAGACACTTTGGAAGCTGTCTTACATTTACACACTTTGGAAGCTGTCTTACAATTAGACACTTTGGAAGCTGTCTTACATTTACACACTTTGGAAGCTGTCTTACATTTACACACTTTGGAAGCTGTCTAACATTTAGACACTTTGGAAGCTGTCTTACATTTAGACACTTTGGAAGCTGTCTTACATTTACACACTTTGGAAGCTGTCTTACATTTAGACACTTTGGAAGCTGCCTTACATTTACACACTTTGGAAGCTGTCTTACATTTAGAGACTTTGGAAGCTGTCTTCCATTTAGACACTTTGGAAGCTGTCTTACATTTAGACACTTTGGAAGCTGTCTTACATTTAGACACTTTGGAAGCTGTCTTACATTTACACACTTTGGAAGCTGTCTTACAATTAGACACTTTGGAAGCTGTCTTACATTTACACACTTTGGAAGCTGTCTTACATTTACACACTTTGGAAGCTGTCTTACATTTAGACACTTTGGAAGCTGTCTTACATTTAGACACTTTGGAAGCTGTCTTACATTTACACACTTTGGAAGCTGTCTTACATTTAGACACTTTGGAAGCTGTCTTACATTTACACACTTTGGAAGCTGTCTTACATTTAGACACTTTGGAAGCTGTCTTACATTTACACACTTTGGAAGCTGTCTTACATGTAGACACTTTGGAAGCTGTCTTACATTTAGATACTTTGGAAGCTGTCTTACATTTACACACTTTGGAAGCTGTCTTACAATTACACACTTTGGAAGCTGTCTTACATTTAGACACTTTGGAAGCTGTCTTACATGTAGACACTTTGGAAGCTGTCTTACATTAGACACTTTGGAAGCTGGCTTACATTTAGATACTTTGGAAGCTGTCTTTCATTTAGACACTTTGGAAGTTGTCTTACATTTACACACTTTGGAAGCTGTCTTACATTTAGACACTTTGGAAGCTGTCTTACATTTAGACACTTTGGAAGCTGTCTTACATTTAGACACTTTGGAAGCTGTCTTTCATTTAGACACTTTGGAAGTTGTCTTACATTTACACACTTTGGAAGCTGTCTTACATTTAGACACTTTGGAAGCTGTCTTACATTTAGACACTTTGGAAGCTGTCTTTCATTTAGACACTTTGGAAGTTGTCTTACATTAGACACTTTGGAAGCTGTCTTACATTTAGACACTTTGGAAGCTGTCTTACATTTACACACTTTGGAAGCTGTCTTACATTTACACACTTTGGAAGCTGTCTTACATTTAGACACTTTGGAAGCTGTCTTACATTTAGACACTTTGGAAGCTGTCTTACATTTAGACACTTTGGAAGCTGTCTTACATTAACACACTTTGGAAGCTGTCTTACATTTAGACACTTTGGAAGCTGTCTTACATTTACACACTTTGGAAGCTGTCTTACAATTAGACACTTTGGAAGCTGTCTTACATTTACACACTTTGGAAGCTGTCTTACATGTAGACACTTTGGAAGCTGTCTTACATGTAGACACTTTGGAAGCTGTCTTACATGTAGACACTTTGGAAGCTGTCTTACATTTAGATACTTTGGAAGCTGTCTTACATTTACACACTTTGGAAGCTGTCTTACAATTACACACTTTGGAAGCTGTCTTACATTACACACTTTGGAAGCTGTCTTACATTTAGAAACTTTGGAAGCTGTCTTACATTTAGAAACTTTGGAAGTTGTCTTACATTTTGACACTTTGGAAGCTGTCTTACATTTAGACACTTTGGAAGCTGTCTTACATTTAGACACTTTGGAAGCTGTCTTACATTAGACACTTTGGAAGCTGTCTTACATTAGACACTTTGGAAGCTGTCTTACATTTAGAAACTTTGGAAGTTGTCTTACATTTACACACTTTGGAAGCTGTCTTACATTTAGACACTTTGGAAGCTGTCTTACATGTAGACACTTTGGAAGCTGTCTTACATTTACACACTTTGGAAGCTGTCTTACATTTACACACTTTGGAAGCTGTCTTACATTTAGATACTTTGGAAGCTGTCTTACATTTACACACTTTGGAAGCTGTCTTACATTTAGACACTTTGGAAGCAGTCTTACATTAGACACTTTGGAAGCTGTCTTACATTTAGACACTTTGGAAGCTGTCTTACATTTAGACACTTTGGAAGCTGTCTTACATTTAGACACTTTGGAAGCTGTCTTACATTAGACACTTTAGAAGCTGTCTTACATTTAGAAACTTTGGAAGCTGTCTTACATTTACACACTTTGGAAGCTGTCTTACATTTAGACACTTTGGAAGCTGTCTTACATTAGACACTTTAGAAGCTGTCTTACATTTCGACACTTTGGAAGCTGTCTTACATTTACACACTTTGGAAGCTGTCTTACATTTAGACACTTTGGAAGCTGTATTACATTTACACAATTTGGAAGCTGTCTTACATTTAGAGACTTTGGAAGCTGTCTTACATTTAGACACTTTGGAAGCTGTCTTACATTTAGACACTTTGGAATCTGTCTTACATTAGACACTTTGGTAGCTGTCTTCCATTTAGACACTTTGGAAGCTGTCTTACATTTAGACAATTTGGAAGCTGTCTTACATTTAGACACTTTGGAAGCTGTCTTACATTTACACACTTTGGAAGCTGTCTTACAATTAGACACTTTGGAAGCTGTCTTACATTTACACACTTTGGAAGCTGTCTTACATTTACACACTTTGGAAGCTGTCTTACATTTACACACTTTGGAAGCTGTCTTACAATTAGACACTTTGGAAGCTGTCTTACATTTACACACTTTGGAAGCTGTCTTACATTTAGACACTTTGGAAGCTGTCTTACATTTAGACACTTTGGAAGCTGTCTTACATTTAGACACTTTGGAAGCTGTCTTACGTTTACACACTTTGGAAGCTGTCTTACATTTAGACACTTTGGAAGCTGTCTTACATTTAGACACTTTGGAAGCTGTCTTACAATTAGACACTTTGGAAGCTGTCTTACATTTACACACTTTGGAAGCTGTCATACATGTAGACACTTTGGAAGCTGTCTTACATGTAGACACTTTGTAAGCTGTCTTACATTTAGATACTTTGGAAGCTGTCTTACATTTACACACTTTGGAAGCTGTCTTACAATTACACACTTTGGAAGCTGTCTTACATTTAGACACTTTGGAAGCTGTCTTACAGTTAGGCACTTTGGAAGCTGTCTTACAATTACACACTTTGGAAGCTGTCTTACAATTACACACTTTGGAAGCTGTCTTACATTTAGAAACTTTGGAAGTTGTCTTACATTAGACACTTTGGAAGCTGTCTTACATTTAGAAACTTTGGAAGTTGTCTTACATTTACACACTTTGGAAGCTGTCTTACATTTAGATACTTTGGAAGCTGTCTCACATGTAGACACTTTGGAAGCTGTCTTACATTTAGACACTTTGGAAGCTGTCTTACATTTAGACACTTTGGAAGCTGTCTTTCATTTAGACACTTTGGAAGCTGTCTTACATTAGACACTTTGGAAGCTGGCTTACATTTAGATACTTTGGAAGCTGTCTTTCATTTAGACACTTTGGAAGCTGTCTTACATTTACACACTTTGGAAGCTGTCTTACATTTAGACACTTTGGAAGCTGTCTTACATTTACACACTTTGGAAGCTGTCTTACATTTAGACACTTTGGAAGCTGTCTTACATTTAGACACTTTGGAAGCTGTCTTTCATTTAGACACTTTGGAAGTTGTCTTACATTTACACACTTTGGAAGCTGTCTTACATTTAGACACTTTGGAAGCTGTCTTACATTTAGACACTTTGGAAGCTGTATTTCATTTAGACACTTTGGAAGTTGTCTTACATTAGACACTTTGGAAGCTGTCTTACATGTAGACACTTTGGAAGCTGTCTTATATTTACACACTTTGGAAGCTGTCTTACATTTACACACTTTGGAAGCTGTCTTACATTTAGACACTTTGAAAGCTGTCTTACATTAACACACTTTGGAAGCTGTCTTACATTTAGACACTTTGGAAGCTGTCTTACATTTACACACTTTGGAAGCTGTCTTACATTTAGACACTTTGGAAGCTGTCTTACATTTACACACTTTGGAAGCTGTCTTACATGTAGACACTTTGGAAGCTGTCTTACATGTAGACACTTTGGAAGCTGTCTTACATGTAGACACTTTGGAAGCTGTCTTACATTTAGATACTTTGGAAGCTGTCTTACATTTACACACTTTGGAAGCTGTCTTACAATTACACACTTTGGAAGCTGTCTTACATTTAGACACTTTGGAAGCTGTCTTACAGTTAGGCACTTTGGAAGCTGTCTTACATTTAGACACTTTGGAAGCTGTCTTACATTTAGAAACTTTGGAAGCTGTCTTACATTTAGAAACTTTGGAAGTTGTCTTACATTTTGACACTTTGGAAGCTGTCTTACATTTAGACACTTTGGAAGCTGTCTTACATTAGACACTTTGGAAGCTGTCTTACATTAGACACTTTGGAAGCTGTCTTACATTTAGAAACTTTGGAAGTTGTCTTACATTTACACACTTTGGAAGCTGTCTTACATGTAGACACTTTGGAAGCTGTCTTACATTTACACACTTTGGAAGCTGTCTTACTTTTAGATACTTTGGAAGCTGTCTTACATTTACACACTTTGGAAGCTGTCTTACATTTAGACACTTTGGAAGCAGTCTTACATTAGACACTTTGGAAGCTGTCTTACATTTAGACACTTTGGAAGCTGTCTTACATTTAGACACTTTGGAAGCTGTCTTACATTTAGACACTTTGGAAGCTGTCTTACATTTAGACACTTTGGAAGCTGTCTTACATTTACACACTTTGGAAGCTGTCTTACATTTAGAAACTTTGGAAGCTGTCTTACATTTCGACACTTTGGAAGCTGTCTTACATTTAGACACTTTGGAAGCTGTCTTACATTTACACACTTTGGAAGCTGTCTTACATTTAGACACTTTGGAAGCTGTCTTACATTTACACACTTTTGAAGCTGTCTTACATTTAGACACTTTGGAAGCTGTCTTACATTTACACACTTTGGTAGCAGTCTTACATGTAGACACTTTGGAAGCTGTCTTATATTTACACACTTTGGAAGCTGTCATACATTTAGACACTTTGGAAGCTGTCTTACATTTACACACTTTGGAAGCTGTCTTACATTTAGACACTTTGGAAGCTGTCTTACATTTACACACTTTGGAAGCTGTCTTACAATTAGACACTTTGGAAGCTGTCTTACATTTACACACTTTGGAAGCTGTCTTACATGTAGACACTTTGGAAGCTGTCTTACATGTGGACACTTTGGAAGCTGTCTTACATTTAGATACTTTGGAAGCTGTCTTACATTTACACACTTTGGAAGCTGTCTTACAATTACACACTTTGGAAGCTGTCTTACATTTAGACACTTTGGAAGCTGTCTTACAGTTAGGCACTTTGGAAGCTGTCTTACATTGAGACACTTTGGAAGCTGTCTTACATTTAGAAACTTTGGAAGCTGTCTTACATTTAGAAACTTTGGAAGCTGTCTTACATGTAGACACTTTGGAAGCTGTCTTACATGTGGACACTTTGGAAGCTGTCTTACATTTACACACTTTGGAAGCTGTCTTACATGTAGACACTTTGGAAGCTGTCTTACATGTGGACACTTTGGAAGCTGTCTTACATTTAGATACTTTGGAAGCTGTCTTACATTTACACACTTTGGAAGCTGTCTTACATTTACACACTTTGGAAGCTGTCTTACATGTAGACACTTTGGAAGCTGTCTTACATGTGGACACTTTGGAAGCTGTCTTACATTTAGATACTTTGGAAGCTGTCTTACATTTACACACTTTGGAAGCTGTCTTACAATTACACACTTTGGAAGCTGTCTTACATTAGACACTTTGGAAGCTGTCTTACATTAGACACTTTGGAAGCTGTCTTACATTACACACTTTGGAAGCTGTCTTACATGTAGACACTTTGGAAGCTGTCTTACATTTACACACTTTGGAAGCTGTCTTACATTTACACACTTTGGAAGCTGTCTTACATTTAGATACTTTGGAAGCTGTCTTACATTTACACACTTTGGAAGCTGTCTTACATTTAGACACTTTGGAAGCAGTCTTACATTAGACACTTTGGAAGCTGTCTTACATTTAGACACTTTGGAAGCTGTCTTACATTAGACACTTTGGAAGCTGTCTTACATTTAGACACTTTGGAAGCTGTCTTACATTTAGACACTTTGGAAGCTGTCTTACATTTAGACACTTTGGAAGCTGTCTTACATTTAGACACTTTGGAAGCTGCCTTACATTTACACACTTTGGAAGCTGTCTTACATTTAGAGACTTTGGAAGCTGTCTTCCATTTAGACACTTTGGAAGCTGTCTTACATTTAGACACTTTGGAAGCTGTCTTACATTTAGACACTTTGGAAGCTGTCTTACATTTACACACTTTGGAAGCTGTCTTACAATTAGACACTTTGGAAGCTGTCTTACATTTACACACTTTGGAAGCTGTCTTACATTTACACACTTTGGAAGCTGTCTTACATTTAGACACTTTGGAAGCTGTCTTACATTTAGACACTTTGGAAGCTGTCTTACATTTACACACTTTGGAAGCTGTCTTACATTTAGACACTTTGGAAGCTGTCTTACATTTACACACTTTGGAAGCTGTCTTACAATTAGACACTTTGGAAGCTGTCTTACATTTACACACTTTGGAAGCTGTCTTACATGTAGACACTTTGGAAGCTGTCTTACATTTAGATACTTTGGAAGCTGTCTTACATTTACACACTTTGGAAGCTGTCTTACAATTACACACTTTGGAAGCTGTCTTACATTTAGACACTTTGGAAGCTGTCTTACATGTAGACACTTTGGAAGCTGTCTTACATTAGACACTTTGGAAGCTGGCTTACATTTAGATACTTTGGAAGCTGTCTTTCATTTAGACACTTTGGAAGTTGTCTTACATTTACACACTTTGGAAGCTGTCTTACATTTAGACACTTTGGAAGCTGTCTTACATTTAGACACTTTGGAAGCTGTCTTACATTTAGACACTTTGGAAGCTGTCTTTCATTTAGACACTTTGGAAGTTGTCTTACATTTACACACTTTGGAAGCTGTCTTACATTTAGACACTTTGGAAGCTGTCTTACATTTAGACACTTTGGAAGCTGTCTTTCATTTAGACACTTTGGAAGTTGTCTTACATTAGACACTTTGGAAGCTGTCTTACATTTAGACACTTTGGAAGCTGTCTTACATTTACACACTTTGGAAGCTGTCTTACATTTACACACTTTGGAAGCTGTCTTACATTTAGACACTTTGGAAGCTGTCTTACATTTAGACACTTTGGAAGCTGTCTTACATTTAGACACTTTGGAAGCTGTCTTACATTAACACACTTTGGAAGCTGTCTTACATTTAGACACTTTGGAAGCTGTCTTACATTTACACACTTTGGAAGCTGTCTTACAATTAGACACTTTGGAAGCTGTCTTACATTTACACACTTTGGAAGCTGTCTTACATGTAGACACTTTGGAAGCTGTCTTACATGTAGACACTTTGGAAGCTGTCTTACATGTAGACACTTTGGAAGCTGTCTTACATTTAGATACTTTGGAAGCTGTCTTACATTTACACACTTTGGAAGCTGTCTTACAATTACACACTTTGGAAGCTGTCTTACATTACACACTTTGGAAGCTGTCTTACATTTAGAAACTTTGGAAGCTGTCTTACATTTAGAAACTTTGGAAGTTGTCTTACATTTTGACACTTTGGAAGCTGTCTTACATTTAGACACTTTGGAAGCTGTCTTACATTTAGACACTTTGGAAGCTGTCTTACATTAGACACTTTGGAAGCTGTCTTACATTAGACACTTTGGAAGCTGTCTTACATTTAGAAACTTTGGAAGTTGTCTTACATTTACACACTTTGGAAGCTGTCTTACATTTAGACACTTTGGAAGCTGTCTTACATGTAGACACTTTGGAAGCTGTCTTACATTTACACACTTTGGAAGCTGTCTTACATTTACACACTTTGGAAGCTGTCTTACATTTAGATACTTTGGAAGCTGTCTTACATTTACACACTTTGGAAGCTGTCTTACATTTAGACACTTTGGAAGCAGTCTTACATTAGACACTTTGGAAGCTGTCTTACATTTAGACACTTTGGAAGCTGTCTTACATTTAGACACTTTGGAAGCTGTCTTACATTTAGACACTTTGGAAGCTGTCTTACATTAGACACTTTAGAAGCTGTCTTACATTTAGAAACTTTGGAAGCTGTCTTACATTTACACACTTTGGAAGCTGTCTTACATTTAGACACTTTGGAAGCTGTCTTACATTAGACACTTTAGAAGCTGTCTTACATTTCGACACTTTGGAAGCTGTCTTACATTTACACACTTTGGAAGCTGTCTTACATTTAGACACTTTGGAAGCTGTATTACATTTACACAATTTGGAAGCTGTCTTACATTTAGAGACTTTGGAAGCTGTCTTACATTTAGACACTTTGGAAGCTGTCTTACATTTAGACACTTTGGAATCTGTCTTACATTAGACACTTTGGTAGCTGTCTTCCATTTAGACACTTTGGAAGCTGTCTTACATTTAGACAATTTGGAAGCTGTCTTACATTTAGACACTTTGGAAGCTGTCTTACATTTACACACTTTGGAAGCTGTCTTACAATTAGACACTTTGGAAGCTGTCTTACATTTACACACTTTGGAAGCTGTCTTACATTTACACACTTTGGAAGCTGTCTTACATTTACACACTTTGGAAGCTGTCTTACAATTAGACACTTTGGAAGCTGTCTTACATTTACACACTTTGGAAGCTGTCTTACATTTAGACACTTTGGAAGCTGTCTTACATTTAGACACTTTGGAAGCTGTCTTACATTTAGACACTTTGGAAGCTGTCTTACGTTTACACACTTTGGAAGCTGTCTTACATTTAGACACTTTGGAAGCTGTCTTACATTTAGACACTTTGGAAGCTGTCTTACAATTAGACACTTTGGAAGCTGTCTTACATTTACACACTTTGGAAGCTGTCATACATGTAGACACTTTGGAAGCTGTCTTACATGTAGACACTTTGTAAGCTGTCTTACATTTAGATACTTTGGAAGCTGTCTTACATTTACACACTTTGGAAGCTGTCTTACAATTACACACTTTGGAAGCTGTCTTACATTTAGACACTTTGGAAGCTGTCTTACAGTTAGGCACTTTGGAAGCTGTCTTACAATTACACACTTTGGAAGCTGTCTTACAATTACACACTTTGGAAGCTGTCTTACATTTAGAAACTTTGGAAGTTGTCTTACATTAGACACTTTGGAAGCTGTCTTACATTTAGAAACTTTGGAAGTTGTCTTACATTTACACACTTTGGAAGCTGTCTTACATTTAGATACTTTGGAAGCTGTCTCACATGTAGACACTTTGGAAGCTGTCTTACATTTAGACACTTTGGAAGCTGTCTTACATTTAGACACTTTGGAAGCTGTCTTTCATTTAGACACTTTGGAAGCTGTCTTACATTAGACACTTTGGAAGCTGGCTTACATTTAGATACTTTGGAAGCTGTCTTTCATTTAGACACTTTGGAAGTTGTCTTACATTTACACACTTTGGAAGCTGTCTTACATTTAGACACTTTGGAAGCTGTCTTACATTTACACACTTTGGAAGCTGTCTTACATTTAGACACTTTGGAAGCTGTCTTACATTTAGACACTTTGGAAGCTGTCTTTCATTTAGACACTTTGGAAGTTGTCTTACATTTACACACTTTGGAAGCTGTCTTACATTTAGACACTTTGGAAGCTGTCTTACATTTAGACACTTTGGAAGCTGTATTTCATTTAGACACTTTGGAAGTTGTCTTACATTAGACACTTTGGAAGCTGTCTTACATGTAGACACTTTGGAAGCTGTCTTATATTTACACACTTTGGAAGCTGTCTTACATTTACACACTTTGGAAGCTGTCTTACATTTAGACACTTTGAAAGCTGTCTTACATTAACACACTTTGGAAGCTGTCTTACATTTAGACACTTTGGAAGCTGTCTTACATTTACACACTTTGGAAGCTGTCTTACAATTAGACACTTTGGAAGCTGTCTTACATTTACACACTTTGGAAGCTGTCTTACATGTAGACACTTTGGAAGCTGTCTTACATGTAGACACTTTGGAAGCTGTCTTACATGTAGACACTTTGGAAGCTGTCTTACATTTAGATACTTTGGAAGCTGTCTTACATTTACACACTTTGGAAGCTGTCTTACAATTACACACTTTGGAAGCTGTCTTACATTTAGACACTTTGGAAGCTGTCTTACAGTTAGGCACTTTGGAAGCTGTCTTACATTTAGACACTTTGGAAGCTGTCTTACATTTAGAAACTTTGGAAGCTGTCTTACATTTAGAAACTTTGGAAGTTGTCTTACATTTTGACACTTTGGAAGCTGTCTTACATTTAGACACTTTGGAAGCTGTCTTACATTAGACACTTTGGAAGCTGTCTTACATTAGACACTTTGGAAGCTGTCTTACATTTAGAAACTTTGGAAGTTGTCTTACATTTACACACTTTGGAAGCTGTCTTACATGTAGACACTTTGGAAGCTGTCTTACATTTACACACTTTGGAAGCTGTCTTACTTTTAGATACTTTGGAAGCTGTCTTACATTTACACACTTTGGAAGCTGTCTTACATTTAGACACTTTGGAAGCTGTCTTACATTAGACACTTTGGAAGCTGTCTTACATTTAGACACTTTGGAAGCTGTCTTACATTTAGACACTTTGGAAGCTGTCTTACATTTAGACACTTTGGAAGCTGTCTTACATTTAGACACTTTGGAAGCTGTCTTACATTTACACACTTTGGAAGCTGTCTTACATTTAGAAACTTTGGAAGCTGTCTTACATTTCGACACTTTGGAAGCTGTCTTACATTTAGACACTTTGGAAGCTGTCTTACATTTACACACTTTGGAAGCTGTCTTACATTTAGACACTTTGGAAGCTGTCTTACATTTACACACTTTTGAAGCTGTCTTACATTTAGACACTTTGGAAGCTGTCTTACATTTACACACTTTGGTAGCAGTCTTACATGTAGACACTTTGGAAGCTGTCTTATATTTACACACTTTGGAAGCTGTCATACATTTAGACACTTTGGAAGCTGTCTTACATTTACACACTTTGGAAGCTGTCTTACATTTAGACACTTTGGAAGCTGTCTTACATTTACACACTTTGGAAGCTGTCTTACAATTAGACACTTTGGAAGCTGTCTTACATTTACACACTTTGGAAGCTGTCTTACATGTAGACACTTTGGAAGCTGTCTTACATGTGGACACTTTGGAAGCTGTCTTACATTTAGATACTTTGGAAGCTGTCTTACATTTACACACTTTGGAAGCTGTCTTACAATTACACACTTTGGAAGCTGTCTTACATTTAGACACTTTGGAAGCTGTCTTACAGTTAGGCACTTTGGAAGCTGTCTTACATTGAGACACTTTGGAAGCTGTCTTACATTTAGAAACTTTGGAAGCTGTCTTACATTTAGAAACTTTGGAAGCTGTCTTACATGTAGACACTTTGGAAGCTGTCTTACATGTGGACACTTTGGAAGCTGTCTTACATTTACACACTTTGGAAGCTGTCTTACATGTAGACACTTTGGAAGCTGTCTTACATGTGGACACTTTGGAAGCTGTCTTACATTTAGATACTTTGGAAGCTGTCTTACATTTACACACTTTGGAAGCTGTCTTACATTTACACACTTTGGAAGCTGTCTTACATGTAGACACTTTGGAAGCTGTCTTACATTTGGACACTTTGGAAGCTGTCTTACATTTAGATACTTTGGAAGCTGTCTTACATTTACACACTTTGGAAGCTGTCTTACAATTACACACTTTGGAAGCTGTCTTACATTAGACACTTTGGAAGCTGTCTTACATTAGACACTTTGGAAGCTGTCTTACATTACACACTTTGGAAGCTGTCTTACATGTAGACACTTTGGAAGCTGTCTTACATTTACACACTTTGGAAGCTGTCTTACATTTACACACTTTGGAAGCTGTCTTACATTTAGATACTTTGGAAGCTGTCTTACATTTACACACTTTGGAAGCTGTCTTACATTTAGACACTTTGGAAGCAGTCTTACATTAGACACTTTGGAAGCTGTCTTACATTTAGACACTTTGGAAGCTGTCTTACATTAGACACTTTGGAAGCTGTCTTACATTTAGACACTTTGGAAGCTGTCTTACATTTAGACACTTTGGAAGCTGTCTTACATTTAGACACTTTGGAAGCTGTCTTACATTTAGACACTTTGGAAGCTGTCTTACATTTACACACTTTGGAAGCTGTCTTACATTTAGACACTTTGGAAGCTGTCTTACATTAGACACTTTAGAAGCTGTCTTACATTTAGAAACTTTGGAAGCTGTCTTACATTTCGACACTTTGGAAGCTGTCTTACATTTAGACACTTTGGAAGCTGTCTTACATTTACACACTTTGGAAGCTGTCTTACATTTAGACACTTTGGAAGCTGTCTTACATTTACACACTTTTGAAGCTGTCTTACATTTAGACACTTTGGAAGCTGTCTTACATTTACACACTTTGGTAGCAGTCTTACATGTAGACACTTTGGAAGCTGTCTTATATTTACACACTTTGGAAGCTGTCATACATTTAGACACTTTGGAAGCTGTCTTACATTTACACACTTTGAAAGCTGTCTTACATTTAGACACTTTGGAAGCTGTCTTACATTTACACACTTTGGAAGCTGTCTTACAATTAGACACTTTGGAAGCTGTCTTACATTTACACACTTTGGAAGCTGTCTTACATGTAGACACTTTGGAAGCTGTCTTACATGTGGACACTTTGGAAGCTGTCTTACATTTAGATACTTTGGAAGCTGTCTTACATTTACACACTTTGGAAGCTGTCTTACAATTACACACTTTGGAAGCTGTCTTACATTTAGACACTTTGGAAGCTGTCTTACAGTTAGGCACTTTGGAAGCTGTCTTACATTTAGACACTTTGGAAGCTGTCTTACATTTAGAAACTTTGGAAGCTGTCTTACATTTAGAAACTTTGGAAGCTGTCTTACATGTAGACACTTTGGAAGCTGTCTTACATGTGGACACTTTGGAAGCTGTCTTACATTTAGACACTTTGGAAGCTGTCTTACATTTAGACACTTTGGAAGCTGTCTTACATGTAGACACTTTGGAAGCTGTCTTACATGTGGACACTTTGGAAGCTGTCTTACATTTAGATACTTTGGAAGCTGTCTTACATTTACACACTTTGGAAGCTGTCTTACAATTACACACTTTGGAAGCTGTCTTACATTTAGACACTTTGGAAGCTGTCTTACAGTTAGGCACTTTGGAAGCTGTCTTACATTTAGACACTTTGGAAGCTGTCTTACATTTAGACACTTTGGAAGCTGTCTTACATTTAGAAACTTTGGAAGCTGTCTTACATTTTGACACTTTGGAAGCTGTCTTACATTTAGACACTTTGGAAGCTGTCTTACATTTAGACACTTTGGAAGCTGTCTTACATTAGACACTTTGGAAGCTGTCTTACATTTAGAAACTTTGGAAGTTGTCTTACATTTACACACTTTGGAAGCTGTCTTACATGTAGACACTTTGGAAGCTGTCTTACATTTAGACACTTTGGAAGCTGTCTTACATTTAGACACTTTGGAAGCTGTCTTTCATTTAGACACTTTGGAAGCTGTCTTACATTAGACACTTTGGAAGCTGGCTTACATTTACACACTTTGGAAGCTGTCTTACATGTAGACACTTTGGAAGCTGTCTTATATTTACACACTTTGGAAGCTGTCTTACATTTAGACACTTTGGAAGCTGTCTTACATTTAGACACTTTGGAAGCTGTCTTACATTTAGACACTTTGGAAGCTGTCTTACATTAGACACTTTGGAAGCTGTCTTACATTTACACACTTTGGAAGCTGTCTTACATTTACACACTTTGGAAGCTGTCTTACATTTAGACACTTTGGAAGCTGTCTTACATTTACACACTTTGGAAGCTGTCTTACAATTAGACACTTTGGAAGCTGTCTTACATGTAGACACTTTGGAAGCTGTCTTATATTTACACACTTTGGAAGCTGTCTTACATTTAGACACTTTGGAAGCTGTCTTACATTTAGACACTTTGGAAGCTGTCTTACATTTAGACACTTTGGAAGCTGTCTTACATTTACACACTTTGGAAGCTGTCTTACATTTAGACACTTTGGAAGCTGTCTTACATTTACACACTTTGGAAGCTGTCTTACAATTAGACACTTTGGAAGCTGTCTTACATTTACACACTTTGGAAGCTGTCATACATGTAGACACTTTGGAAGCTGTCTTACATGTAGACACTTTGGAAGCTGTCTTACATTTAGATACTTTGGAAGCTGTCTTACATTTACACACTTTAGAAGCTGTCTTACATTAGACACTTTGGAAGCTGTCTTACATTTACACACTTTGGAAGCTGTCTTACATTAGACACTTTGGAAGCTGTCTTACATTTACACACTTTGGAAGCTGTCTTACAATTACACACTTTAGAAGCTGTCTTACATTTAGACACTTTGGAAGCTGTCTTACAGTTAGGCACTTTGGAAGCTGTCTTACATTTAGACACTTTGGAAGCTGTCTTACATTTAGAAACTTTGGAAGTTGTCTTACATTTTGACTTTTTGGAAGCTGTCTTACATTTAGACACTTTGGAAGCTGTCTTACATTTAGACACTTTGGAAGCTGTCTTACATTAGACACTTTGGAAGCTGTCTTACATTTTGAAACTTTGGAAGTTGTCTTACATTTACACACTTTGGAAGCTGTCTTACATGTAGACACTTTGGAAGCTGTCTTACATTTAGACACTTTGGAAGCTGTCTTACATTTAGACACTTTGGAAGCTGTCTTTCATTTAGACACTTTGGAAGCTGTCTTACATTAGACACTTTGGAAGCTGGCTTACATTTAGACACTTTGGAAGCTGTCTTTCATTTAGACACTTTGGAAGCTGTCTTACATTTAGACACTTTGGAAGCTGTCTTACATTTACACACTTTTGAAGCTGTCTTACATTTACACACTTTGGAAGCTGTCTTACATTAGACACTTTGGAAGCTGTCTTACATTTAGAAACTTTGGAAGTTGTCTTACATTTACACACTTTGGAAGCTGTCTTACATGTAGACACTTTGGAAGCTGTCTTACATTTAGACACTTGGAAGCTGTCTTACATTTAGACACTTTGGAAGCTGTCTTTCATTTAGACACTTTGGAAGCTGTCTTACATTAGACACTTTGGAAGCTGGCTTACATTTAGACACTTTGGAAGCTGTCTTTCATTTAGACACTTTGGAAGTTGTCTTACATTTACACACTTTGGAAGCTGTCTTACATTTAGACACTTTGGAAGCTGTCTTACATTTACACACTTTGGAAGCTGTCTTACATTTACACACATTGGAAGCTGTCTTACATGTAGACACTTTGGAAGCTGTCTTATATTTACACACTTTGGAAGCTGTCTTACATTTAGACACTTTGGAAGCTGTCTTACATTAGACACTTTGGAAGCTGTCTTACATTTAGACACTTTGGAAGCTGTCTTACATTTAGACACTTTGGAAGCTGTCTTACATTTACACACTTTGGAAGCTGTCTTACAATTAGACACTTTGGAAGCTGTCTTACATTTACACACTTTGGAAGCTGTCTTACATGTAGACACTTTGGAAGCTGTCTTACATGTAGACACTTTGGAAGCTGTCTTACATTTAGATACTTTGGAAGCTGTCTTACATTTACACACTTTGGAAGCTGTCTTACAATTACACACTTTGGAAGCTGTCTTACATTTAGACACTTTGGAAGCTGTCTGACATTTAGAAACTTTGGAAGCTGTCTTTTATTTAGAAACTTTGGAAGTTGTCTTACATTTTGACACTTTGGAAGCTGTCTTACATTTAGACACTTTGGAAGCTGTCTTACATTTAGACACTTTGGAAGCTGTCTTACATTAGACACTTTGGAAGCTGTCTTACATTTAGAAACTTTGGAAGTTGTCTTACATTTACACACTTTGGAAGCTGTCTTACATGTAGACACTTTGGAAGCTGTCTTACATTACACACTTTGGAAGCTGTCTTACATTTACACACTTTGGAAGCTGTCTTACATTTAGATACTTTGGAAGCTGTCTTACATTTACACACTTTGGAAGCTGTCTTACATTTACACACTTTGGAAGCTGTCTTACATTTACACACTTTGGAAGCTGTCTTACATTTAGACACTTTGGAAGCAGTCTTACATTAGACACTTTGGAAGCTGTCTTACATTTAGACACTTTGGAAGCTGTCTTACATTTAGACACTTTGGAAGCTGTCTTACATTTACACACTTTGGAAGCTGTCTTACATTTAGACACTTTGGAAGCTGTCTTACATTTACACACTTTGGAAGCTGTCTTACAATTACACACTTTGGAAGCTGTCTTACATTTCGACACTTTGGAAGCTGTCTTACAGTTAGGCACTTTGGAAGCTGTCTTACATTTAGACACTTTGGAAGCTGTCTTACATTTAGACACTTTGGAAGCTGTCTTACATTTAGAAACTTTGGAAGCTGTCTTACATTTTGACACTTTGGAAGCTGTCTTACATTTAGACACTTTGGAAGCTGTCTTACATTTAGACACTTTGGAAGCTGTCTTACATTAGACACTTTGGAAGCTGTCTTACATTTAGAAACTTTGGAAGTTGTCTTACATTTACACACTTTGGAAGCTGTCTTACATGTAGACACTTTGGAAGCTGTCTTACATTTAGACACTTTGGAAGCTGTCTTACATTTAGACACTTTGGAAGCTGTCTTTCATTTAGACACTTTGGAAGCTGTCTTACATTAGACACTTTGGAAGCTGGCTTACATTTACACACTTTGGAAGCTGTCTTACATGTAGACACTTTGGAAGCTGTCTTATATTTACACACTTTGGAAGCTGTCTTACATTTAGACACTTTGGAAGCTGTCTTACATTTAGACACTTTGGAAGCTGTCTTACATTTAGACACTTTGGAAGCTGTCTTACATTAGACACTTTGGAAGCTGTCTTACATTTACACACTTTGGAAGCTGTCTTACATTTACACACTTTGGAAGCTGTCTTACATTTAGACACTTTGGAAGCTGTCTTACATTTACACACTTTGGAAGCTGTCTTACAATTAGACACTTTGGAAGCTGTCTTACATGTAGACACTTTGGAAGCTGTCTTATATTTACACACTTTGGAAGCTGTCTTACATTTAGACACTTTGGAAGCTGTCTTACATTTAGACACTTTGGAAGCTGTCTTACATTTAGACACTTTGGAAGCTGTCTTACATTTAGACACTTTGGAAGCTGTCTTACATTTACACACTTTGGAAGCTGTCTTACATTTACACACTTTGGAAGCTGTCTTACAATTAGAACCTTTGGAAGCTGTCTTACATTTACACACTTTGGAAGCTGTCATACATGTAGACACTTTGGAAGCTGTCTTACATGTAGACACTTTGGAAGCTGTCTTACATTTAGATACTTTGGAAGCTGTCTTACATTTACACACTTTAGAAGCTGTCTTACATTAGACACTTTGGAAGCTGTCTTACATTTACACACTTTGGAAGCTGTCTTACATTAGACACTTTGGAAGCTGTCTTACATTTACACACTTTGGAAGCTGTCTTACAATTACACACTTTAGAAGCTGTCTTACATTTAGACACTTTGGAAGCTGTCTTACAGTTAGGCACTTTGGAAGCTGTCTTACATTTAGACACTTTGGAAGCTGTCTTACATTTAGAAACTTTGGAAGTTGTCTTACATTTTGACTTTTTGGAAGCTGTCTTACATTTAGACACTTTGGAAGCTGTCTTACATTTAGACACTTTGGAAGCTGTCTTACATTAGACACTTTGGAAGCTGTCTTTCATTTTGAAACTTTGGAAGTTGTCTTACATTTACACACTTTGGAAGCTGTCTTACATGTAGACACTTTGGAAGCTGTCTTACATTTAGACACTTTGGAAGCTGTCTTACATTTAGACACTTTGGAAGCTGTCTTTCATTTAGACACTTTGGAAGCTGTCTTACATTAGACACTTTGGAAGCTGGCTTACATTTAGACACTTTGGAAGCTGTCTTTCATTTAGACACTTTGGAAGCTGTCTTACATTTAGACACTTTGGAAGCTGTCTTACATTTACACACTTTTGAAGCTGTCTTACATTTACACACTTTGGAAGCTGTCTTACATTAGACACTTTGGAAGCTGTCTTACATTTAGAAACTTTGGAAGTTGTCTTACATTTACACACTTTGGAAGCTGTCTTACATGTAGACACTTTGGAAGCTGTCTTACATTTAGACACTTGGAAGCTGTCTTACATTTAGACACTTTGGAAGCTGTCTTTCATTTAGACACTTTGGAAGCTGTCTTACATTAGACACTTTGGAAGCTGGCTTACATTTAGACACTTTGGAAGCTGTCTTTCATTTAGACACTTTGGAAGTTGTCTTACATTTACACACTTTGGAAGCTGTCTTACATTTAGACACTTTGGAAGCTGTCTTACATTTACACACTTTGGAAGCTGTCTTACATTTACACACATTGGAAGCTGTCTTACATGTAGACACTTTGGAAGCTGTCTTATATTTACACACTTTGGAAGCTGTCTTACATTTAGACACTTTGGAAGCTGTCTTACATTAGACACTTTGGAAGCTGTCTTACATTTAGACACTTTGGAAGCTGTCTTACATTTAGACACTTTGGAAGCTGTCTTACATTTACACACTTTGGAAGCTGTTTTACAATTAGACACTTTGGAAGCTGTCTTACATTTACACACTTTGGAAGCTGTCTTACATGTAGACACTTTGGAAGCTGTCTTACATGTAGACACTTTGGAAGCTGTCTTACATTTAGATACTTTGGAAGCTGTCTTACATTTACACACTTTGGAAGCTGTCTTACAATTACACACTTTGGAAGCTGTCTTACATTTAGACACTTTGGAAGCTGTCTGACATTTAGAAACTTTGGAAGCTGTCTTTTATTTAGAAACTTTGGAAGTTGTCTTACATTTTGACACTTTGGAAGCTGTCTTACATTTAGACACTTTGGAAGCTGTCTTACATTTAGACACTTTGGAAGCTGTCTTACATTAGACACTTTGGAAGCTGTCTTACATTTAGAAACTTTGGAAGTTGTCTTACATTTACACACTTTGGAAGCTGTCTTACATGTAGACACTTTGGAAGCTGTCTTACATTACACACTTTGGAAGCTGTCTTACATTTACACACTTTGGAAGCTGTCTTACATTTAGATACTTTGGAAGCTGTCTTACATTTACACACTTTGGAAGCTGTCTTACATTTACACACTTTGGAAGCTGTCTTACATTTACACACTTTGGAAGCTGTCTTACATTTAGACACTTTGGAAGCAGTCTTACATTAGACACTTTGGAAGCTGTCTTACATTTAGACACTTTGGAAGCTGTCTTACATTTAGACACTTTGGAAGCTGTCTTACATTTACACACTTTGGAAGCTGTCTTACATTTAGACACTTTGGAAGCTGTCTTACATTAGACACTTTAGAAGCTGTCTTACATTTAGAAACTTTGGAAGCTGTCTTACATTTCGACACTTTGGAAGCTGTCTTACATTTAGACACTTTGGAAGCTGTCTTACATTTACACACTTTGGAAGCTGTCTTACATTTAGACACTTTGGAAGCTGTCTTACATTTACACACTTTTGAAGCTGTCTTACATTTAGACACTTTGGAAGCTGTCTTACATTTACACACTTTGGTAGCAGTCTTACATGTAGACACTTTGGAAGCTGTCTTATATTTACACACTTTGGAAGCTGTCATACATTTAGACACTTTGGAAGCTGTCTTACATTTACACACTTTGGAAGCTGTCTTACATTTAGACACTTTGGAAGCTGTCTTACATTTACACACTTTGGAAGCTGTCTTACAATTAGACACTTTGGAAGCTGTCTTACATTTACACACTTTGGAAGCTGTCTTACATGTAGACACTTTGGAAGCTGTCTTACATGTGGACACTTTGGAAGCTGTCTTACATTTAGATACTTTGGAAGCTGTCTTACATTTAGACACTTTGGAAGCTGTCTTACAGTTAGGCACTTTGGAAGCTGTCTTACATTTAGACACTTTGGAAGCTGTCTTACATTTAGAAACTTTGGAAGTTGTCTTACATTTTGACACTTTGGAAGCTGTCTTACATTTAGACACTTTGGAAGCTGTCTTACATTTAGACACTTTGGAAGCTGTCTTACATTAGACACTTTGGAAGCTGTCTTACATTTAGAAACTTTGGAAGTTGTCTTACATTTACACACTTTGGAAGCTGTCTTACATGTAGACACTTTGGAAGCTGTCTTACATTTAGACACTTTGGAAGCTGTCTTACATTTAGACACTTTGGAAGCTGTCTTTCATTTAGACACTTTGGAAGCTGTCTTACATTAGACACTTTGGAAGCTGGCTTACATTTAGACACTTTGGAAGCTGTCTTTCATTTAGACACTTTGGAAGTTGTCTTACATTTACACACTTTGGAAGCTGTCTTACATTTAGACACTTTGGAAGCTGTCTTACATTTACACACTTTGGAAGCTGTCTTACATTTACACACTTTGGAAGCTGTCTTACATGTAGACACTTTGGAAGCTGTCTTATATTTACACACTTTGGAAGCTGTCTTACATTTAGACACTTTGGAAGCTGTCTTACATTTAGACACTTTGGAAGCTGTCTTACATTTAGACACTTTGGAAGCTGTCTTACATTTACACACTTTGGAAGCTGTCTTACATTTAGACACTTTGGAAGCTGTCTTACATTTACACACTTTGGAAGCTGTCTTACATTTACACACTTTGGAAGCTGTCTTACAATTAGACACTTTGGAAGCTGTCTTACATTTACACACTTTGGAAGCTGTCATACATGTAGACACTTTGGAAGCTGTCTTACATGTAGACACTTTGGAAGCTGTCTTACATTTAGATACTTTGGAAGCTGTCTTACATTTACACACTTTGGAAGCTGTCTTACATTAGACACTTTGGAAGCTGTCTTACATTTACACACTTTGGAAGCTGTCTTACATTAGACACTTTGGAAGCTGTCTTACATTTACACACTTTGGAAGCTGTCTTACAGTTAGGCACTTTGGAAGCTGTCTTACATTTAGACACTTTGGAAGCTGTCTTACATTTAGAAACTTTGGAAGTTGTCTTACATTTTGACTTTTTGGAAGCTGTCTTACATTTAGACACTTTGGAAGCTGTCTTACATTTAGACACTTTGGAAGCTGTCTTACATTAGACACTTTGGAAGCTGTCTTACATTTTGAAACTTTGGAAGTTGTCTTACATTTACACACTTTGGAAGCTGTCTTACATGTAGACACTTTGGAAGCTGTCTTACATTTAGACACTTTGGGAGCTGTCTTACATTTAGACACTTTGGAAGCTGTCTTTCATTTAGACACTTTGGTAGTTGTCTTACATTTACACACTTTGGAAGCTGTCTTACATTAGACACTTTGGAAGCTGTCTTACATTTAGACACTTTGGTAGTTGTCTTACATTTACACACTTTGGAAGCTGTCTTACATTTACACACTTTGGAAGCTGTCTTACATTAGACACTTTGGAAGCTGTCTTACATTTAGAAACTTTGGAAGTTGTCTTACATGTAGACACTTTGGAAGCTGTCTTACATTTAGACACTTGGAAGCTGTCTTACATTTAGACACTTTGGAAGCTGTCTTTCATTTAGACACTTTGGAAGCTGTCTTACATTAGACACTTTGGAAGCTGGCTTACATTTAGACACTTTGGAAGCTGTCTTTCATTTAGACACTTTGGAAGTTGTCTTACATTTACACACTTTGGAAGCTGTCTTACATTTAGACACTTTGGAAGCTGTCTTACATTTACACACTTTGGAAGCTGTCTTACATTTACACACTTTGGAAGCTGTCTTACATTAGACACTTTGGAAGCTGTCTTACATTTACACACTTTGGAAGCTGTCTTACATTAGACACTTTGGAAGCTGTCTTACATTTACACACTTTGGAAGC